>NC_089797.1:20820512-20858012 GCF_040412425.1 Macrobrachium rosenbergii | reverse complement strand
AAATAGTTTAGTGTTAAGAATAAAAATATGAAAAACCGTGCCCGTCGAAATACTTACTCTACTCCTGAAAAGAGAATGTATTAATAGACAATTTCAACCTAACTTACCGAGTCCCCTACGTTATTATCAAGTGAAAGTCAACAGACAGAAACGGAGTCATTCATATGTGGTGCAACGCAATACAAAGAAAAAGTGCACCACATAACAAATAAAGTGGTGGCAGTTTCGGAGGATTTCGCCCAGTGCACATTTGAAAAACATTAAAAGTTCACGGCCCTAGAGAAATTTACAGAGAGTGAGCAGTGACGGCGCTAAAACTAACTCTCAATTTAACAGCGCAAATAATTTCAAGACGGTCTTCAGCACTAGAAACACCAATACAGCATTAGAAGGTAGCAGAAGGGAACAAAGCAGAACGAAATGTTCCAAGAAGCAGTGAATCTTTTTGCGTCGATCGGATAGAAAATTGACAGCGGTAAATTCCTGCCCAGTTTGAAGTTTCCGAACGTTCGCATAAGATTAACCAGAAATTCAGTTTAATAATTATATATGACCATAATAAGAACAATTGTAATAATCACGGCATAGATCAGCGGTGATTTTTATAAGAAGTATAACGAAAGAAGTGGCAACTCGCCCTAAACTTCGCCGATCGCAGCAGTGGAGAAGACGAAAACAAACAGTGTTGGCGGACGTATGAAAGTCGCTAAAATCTACGTCAGTTCAGTGAACTTTTCTATCGTGTACTGACTTAAATACACGAGAGCAGAAGACAGCGACGAACAAGAGCGGAAGCAATCGGAGCGGCGATACAGTTTTAGAAGTCAACGCGTTGATGACCGCCTCCGGAGAAAGGAAGTAACGCCTTCAATCCACAATTTGGAAGGATTCCAAATTTTTTTCTTCGACAAATTCAGCGAGCACGGACGGGAAGACGGCCAAGCTGAGTGAATTATCGCTGGATGCTAACGACAAATTGCGCTCAAGTGCAATCAGAGCGATCTTCAAGTGCAAGGCGACACGAAGCTAACTGAATAGTAAATGATCATTCCTAGTATCGGGAAATTATCAAGAGAATTTTTTTCTGTGAATTAAACTTTTTGTGTGCTTAAAATTTTATATATAGTTATTCTTCCCTGCAGTGCGCAAATAATTTTTTTAAGCATAAATAATTTAAGTAAATTATTTTTCTTTTGAATAATATTCTGAATAATATTTCATTATTGTTGTACGAAGGAAATAAATTTTTTTTTTTCATATTTAGTAATTTTTTTTTACGAAATAGAAAATTTCGTTCACTTGGTGATAGAGACAATTCTGTTTAAATTATTATATCATAATAATTTTTTTGTTATACACTTGGCGCAGCATTTTGCAGTGGAACCCAAACAATTGTATACGTAAATACTAATATCAGACTTTTTCAGATTGTGAGAGAGTCCTATGAAGGAATGAGCTAGGAAAAATTTGAATTTTTTTGTATAGAGGGATACAGTCAACTCAGCAAACATGCAATTGAAGTAAGTACCTGCTTCTCAAATTTTTTTTCATTCAATTTTTCATTCTTGGAATCGTTGAATATTTTATGAGTTAATATGAATGAATCTTTTGACGAAGTTATCTCCCGACTGCAACAGACAAGAGGCGAAGACCAGACTCCATATAACCTAAGACCTGTACCTGAACGACTTTCTAGACCAATTGATCCTAGTAATACTTAGTTTACCGAGTGCGCCTAACTCTTCAGTTGTAACCACTAACCCAATAACTTCCATTGTACCTAGAAATTACAACATAGCGCAAGCCGCCGTAATCACCCAAGCCACTAGATTTTGTGGAACGGCAGACCCAAGTAATGTAGGTAAAAGTAGATTAGAAGAATATGGTGTAAATCGATGGATAGCAGACACAGAAAGCAGAATTTCAGCTGCTGGTATCACAGATGAGAGAAAGAAAATAGATGAAGCACTCTTGTATGTTAGTATGGAACATGGTGATGCACATACAGTTCTTCATTCAGTACTTTTTAGGAATATTACTCTGTTTAACGAATTCAAGAAACAGTGCTTACAGTTTTGGCAACCAGAAGCACAGAAAGATCCATGGTACAACATAGAACTTTCCATCATCAGAAATATGAAGGTAATCACTTAGTTTTAGCAACTAGAGTAGAAGAAGCTATAGATAGAGTGACGACAGATATGAAAGCTGTAGGAATTGTTGTTGGAAGGAAGGATGAATTTGATGATAATGAAACAGATTTAGCTAGTATATCCAAGGTACTTAGATATATGTCATTAGGACCAATCTACGATGCTTTGGGTAAGGAAGAAAGAGTAGCCTTAAAGAAGTACTGTGATAGAAAGCCAAATGATGGAATTGTACAAACCTTGATGTACATAGAAAGGAAAGTAAAACAGAATTCATCAAGTAGTAGTGCAGATTTTACGGGAACCGTAGCTAGTGGAAACCCAAGAAATAATAGCAATCAGTCCAATAGAAACCAATCAGGGCAAGCTAGGTCTAGGTATCAGGGAAACAGAAATTCGTTTGATAGAAATGGTGGGAACAACAATAGGAGATTTAATCAATCAAACAGAAACAATCAAGGTAGGCCACCAAATAGAGGTAACAATGGGAATACCACTGGATTTAATGGAAATAACAATGGAAATAACAGGACTCCTGGACAGAGGGGAGCTAGTCAAGGTCAAAATTCAGGGAATAATAGGCCACAGTCAAATAGGCAAAGATTAGATTGTGGAAATTGTGGTTATAACAACCATACAACCCAGAATTGTAGAAGAAACAAATGGTGTTGAATTGCAATAAGACAGGACATTTGATCCAAAACTGTTGGTACAACAAACAGGGAAATTCTCAGGGTCTCAAAATAACCAAAGTACTCAGCCTAATAATCAGAATACCTCCCCAGTAACCCAAATCAAGGGGATTCTCAGTGACAATCACAGAGAGCATAGCAGAAAGGTCCATCCTTACAGAGAGAAATAGTGACATTGAATAAGGATGTGTCCCCAGCAGACATTGCTCGAAGTAATGAAATAGTGTTTTCTGTTAAGAATTTTAATACGTGCCAGGAAGAGTTGCCTATCATACAAGTACACTTAGAAGGTGTACTGGGTTCCATATTGTTGGATACAGGCAGTACTGTAAGTATCATAGATTAAGGCACTTTAACAATACATATAGGTTGTGAGCTTTCCCAAATGAGAAAATCCTATAGGACCATAAAGGGGATCGCTGGAAAGCAAATAAGGGCTATAGGCAATGTCAGTTTAGAGATAGAAATTCTAAATAAGAAATACAGGGAAGAGTTTGTGGCGTTGGAAGAGAAATATTTTCCAGCTCAAGCTCTATTTTCCTTCCAAGCTATGAAAAGATGTGGAATTGCACTAGATTGTAGCAATGGAAGAATCACTATCAAGGAAATTGATAGAGGAAATGTTTGCTGTCTTGAAGAAGAGGAACAGTTTCAGATAAACTTGATCACTTTACCTGAGACAGCCTCATCTGAAGAAGTAGACATCCAACAGATAGAAATAGAATTTAATGCTAACCCGGGTAGGACAGTGAGTAGAAATTCAATGATAGAAGAAATAGGAGAAGATAGACAAACTACTTTTAAAAGCCTAGAAGCCACTCAGGAGGAATTCTCAGATAGCAGGTATGAACCTGATAACTCAAGTGCACGACAAGTAGATACCTCCGAAGAACCTAGTTCTTTTTCCCAACCTGACGATCCTGACACGCTAATAGATTGTAGTCACTTAATAATAAGAGAAGATACGGAAGAGAAGTATCTCAATGAGGCGTTACTGTTAGGCAACCTAAAAATGACAGAGATAGGTTCTGTGATACCACAAGATGAAAGTTCAGATGATACTGATGTCTGTTACACTGCCGATGCACAGAATGCAGAAGAAATCTGCTTAGTTAGTACTGCCGATGATAATCTTGTAAAACTCAAATTAAACAATAGTGTTATACTGCATCCACAAGGTCTGACAAAGGTTTGTCTTAGAATTGTAACAGATAAAAACCTAGGTGATACAGATGTGTTATTAGTTAATGAAGACTTACCAGACTTTGTGAAAATGGACAATTCCTGGTAAGACTTAATGGTGGAAATTGTACGACTTATGTGTATAATTATTCTGACAAGAGACTAGAATTGCATGCCGGCATAGAATTCTGTAAGGGAATTGTGATTACTAACCCTTTACTAACCCTAAGTGAAAAAGCATTTGCCTCTGTAGCTGACACAAGAGTTAAATTAGAAGGGGAAGTAAATAATACAGATTTTCCTCAATGTAGGGGCAGGTTAATACAGATATTAGAGAAATATAGGAATGTTGTAGCAGTAACAGGAGATAAGTTAGGAAGGACAGATGTCCTGCAGCACAAAATAGTCATAGAAGATGGTGCTAGACCCTTTTATATACCTAACTACAAACTTCCAATAAGTCAAAGACCCATTGTAGACGAGATGGTTGAAGAGATGAAGGAAGATGGAGTCGTAATACCTTCTAAATCACCTTATAATTCACCTTTACTGCTAGTTCCAAAGAAAGACGGTACTTGGAGGATGGTAATTGATTACCGTAAATTGAATTCCCACACCGTCCCTGATCGAATGCCAATGCCAGTCACTAATGACATGTTAGCTCAATTAGGAGGTGCCAAGGTTTTTTCTAGCCTCGATTTACTGAGTGGATATTGGCAAGTTCCTCTCGATGAAGAATCCAAGCATCTCACGGCATTCAGTACTCACAAAGAACATTTGCAATTTGAGGTAATGCCGTTTGGTCTTACTTCAGCTCCTTTAACGTTTGTACATTTAATGCTGCAAATCTTAGGAGATGTTGAAGACGTATCGGTTTATCTTGATGATGTAATAATTGCTAGTAAGGATGTAGAGAGTCATTTCAAGACAATAGAATTAGTACTAGATAGGCTCAGAAAGGCCGGTTTAAAGGTAAAAATTAAGAAATGTCAGTTTCTGAAGAAATCTCTATAATATCTAGGACATGTTATCAGTGAACATGGTTTGAAAATGCAAGAAGGAAAGATTAAGGCTATTGTGGACTATCCAGCCCCAAGAAATTTGAAGGCACTAAGAAGATTCCTAGGTATGGTAGGATATTATCGACCTTTCATAAAGGGATTTGCTACCATAGCAAAACCATTAACTGAGTTAACTAGGAAAGATGCTAACTATGAGTGGAAAGATGAACAGGAAACAGCGTTCAAAACACTAAAGGATATGTTGATAACAGATCCTATCCTAGTTTATCCAGACTTCGAGAAGGAATTCTACTTAGCCTGTGATGCTTCAAGTACAGGACTAGGTGCCGTCTTGATGCAAAAGGATAAAACAAGGATGAGGACTGTATACTATGCCAGTAGAGTTTTGAATGCAGCTGAAAGAAATTACAGTACAACAGAAAGGGAATGTTTGGCCTTAGTCTGGGGATTACAGAAATTTAGACACATTTTGCTAGGACATAAAATTAATGTTCTTACAGATCATAAACCCATTTGTGATCTTTTCAAGAAAAGGGCTTTTACCAATAATATGAAGTTCAATAGATGGTTCGTTAGCGTATTAGATTTGCCCCAGAATTTAGATACATACCTGGTAGATATAACACATTAGCTGACGCCTTATCTAGATCACAAGAAGAGAACGAGAAACAAATTACCACTCATAATTTCGCCTTCAGTTGTCAAATCACAGACCTAGATTTAGACAAAGTTCGTCAGAACAACAAAAGGATTCTAGAATAAGGGAAGTAATTGGTAACCTCTTGCAAGGTGAGAAAATTCAGAGTTTCAGTTGATAGAAGGATTATTGTACAAAACTTCAGACGAACCAAATGCTTGTTCACGTTTGTACATTCCTAATACACTAATACAGGACGTCTTAGAACTAACCCATTCATACAAGTTATCAGGACATCCTGGAATTAAGAAAACATGTAGAACAATCACTAGAAACTATTTTTGGCCTCGATGTAGTGAAGATGCTACTCGATTTGTTCAGAATTGTACCCTATGTAATATACATAAGGGGAATGTCAACGTCAAGGCTCCTCTGGAAATGTATCCTTCAGAATTAAATCCTTTTCAAGTAGTCACAATGGATTTCTTAGGTCCATTCCCGAACACCATCGGAGGAAATAAACAGATTTTAGTTTTCATTGACTATTTGACCAGATACGTAGAAATTGTTCCAACTAGAAACAGAGAAGCATCAACGGTGGCAGAAGCCTTTAAGTCTAGAATTATAACCAGACATTCATGTCCTCAAGTTTTGCTCTCAGACAATGCTGCTGAATTTACTAGTGACATTCTAAAGAAACTGTGTGACTTTTTATGAGATACAGAAATGTCAAATAACAGCATATAAGCCAAGCTCAAATGGAGCAGTAGAAAGAAGAAATCGCAAAATAAAGGATGTTCTGAAAACATTGGTAACCCCAAACACTGAAGACTGGGACTTGACTCTCGAAGACATACAATTTACTCTAAACAACACAGTAAATGAATCAATAGGAGAAACTCCTCATTTCCTATTGTATGGCTACCAAAAGAGGATGCCAAATTCACTTTTTGATGATGCCACCACCCAGACGTACGTACAACTACGAGGACTATATTGCTTGGAAGACAAGACGTACGTATTTGAGACCGTTAAAGTCACCTGGGCTAGATTAAAGGAGTTACATAAAAAATCTAGTAAGTATTACAATAACAGATCCACCATACCCTCGTTAAAGGTAGGACAACAAGTTTATGTACTTAATCATGTTCTTGAAGGACCTAATATTAAAGTATCACCGAAATTCCGAGGTCCATATAGAGTTTTAGAAGTTTTGAAGTTGAATAAATTCAAGTTAATGCATGAGATTACCTTGAAAGAATCCATTGTACATTGGAACCACATTAAAGTAGTTCATCCAGAACCTTGGTCGTCTACCCAGTTGAAAGATTTGTCCAATAAAGATAAGATAGATAATAAAATAGAATCTTCAATGACCCCAAAGTATAATTTGAGAAGAAGGTAATGGCAAGTGCAATGGTAAACAAATGTAGTTGATAAGATTTTTACTGCTTAATAACATTATTTCAGCAAATGGATTGTATGGTGGTTGGCAGTGAGTCAAATTGTGAACTCACTCGTACAACTAAGGAAGGGAGCCATCATCAAGGAACATGGCAAGGTGAAGATGATACAGGACCTAGCCATTGTTAAGATAGGAACGGAGCCCATTATCGATCAGAGAGAGCAGTTAGTCCAGCTGAGCAATCAGATACAGGCAGGATTACAAAGTGTCCAAGATAGAAATTTGTACGACATGCTCTCCAATTTGCAGAGGGACATCGATAGTGTTATGCCAAGGAAAGTAGTAAAGCGATCACTCATACCCTTTATAGGCGTCGCTTTACACAATCTCTTTGGAGTGGCGACCGATGGTAATGTTGAAAGGCTAAAGGAAAGAGTGGCACAACTTGAAAATTGGGCTTCTGAGCAGGGCACTGTCTATAATAAAGTAATAGGAAATGTCAATCAAAATCAGAAAATGATCACAGTGCTGAAAGAATTTGTGAATAGTGCCCTCCATAATGTTTCATCAGAAATTGCTAGAATCTATCAAACAGAAATGATGGAGCAACTGCTCATAGAAACAAGTAATTTCCTTCTGGAATACAAGGAATTACTCAATGCAATCATGATGGCAGGTAAAAACCTGCTGTCGCCTTTTCTGATAACCCCTAGTGAAATTGAAGCCATTATCCAGAAGTGTGTTGTAAACAACCATTTGAAGCCACTAGTAGAAAATATAGTGGACTATTATGGCCTGATCACAGTAAAAGTGGTAGCCAATCAAATCATACTAGTGATCCCTTTCAACAATCCAGACATCAACTCATTGATGTCAGTCTATCCATTCCCAATGGTAGTAGATAATAAGTCCATTGTACTAGAAGGAACAGTTCGACACTTTGCCTTGCAGCATGATTCTTTCCTAGTTACCAAAATTCCCGAACATGAGTTCAGGGAATGTGTCATGCTTAATGATGGTGTATATGTTTGTAACATTGTGAATTTCTATGAACCCTTGAATGCTCTTCATTGCCTAGATGATCTGGTAAACAACAAGAATGGTAAGAACCATTGTAAATATCTACCGTTTACAGAAACTTTCAAGGCTCAAATCATTGATGATGAAATTTTTGTGTTCTCAGCAAACAGATTGAATGCTAAGATTGACTGTAAGTCAAACAAAACAGAAGTAGTTTTCATTAACGTACACTCATTTTCATCTGCTTGTGAATTGGTCATTTTACATAATTTGTATTACAAACCTACAGTCTTCACGACGTACAGTTTAAATTTCAGTAAAAGTGTACATCAGTTTGCAGTTATTAACGAATTTCAACTTTCAGAACTGGAATTGGAGAAATTCACAAAGCTAGAAGAGGTTCATACTTTCTTTCATACATATAAGACCGAGATTTCTCCTATCATGTCATTCATAAATGTCATTCTTTTGGTACTGTTTGCTTTCATTTCTTTTATAATTGTCAGGACATGATGGACAAAATCCTTCCTAGAGAGTGATAGCGTTTACCATTGACTTGCCACTTGAACATTTGATGATTGATTTTTTTTTATTTTTACAATTTATGATTTCTTTTAATAACAATCAGATATGTTTTTGATGTATGAATTTTTACCAAGTTATCATGATTGATAACCAGAGAGTAATAGGCATTTATTTGAGTATTTGATATATAAACTCTTACTTGTATTGTTTGTGTTAGCACTATGATGCATTATAATATTTCTTGCATTTATTGCTTATTAATAGAAATTATTGAAATTGAAGTAATTGACTATAGTCAAGTTTTACTTTGAATGTATATTATAGGCATTCATATGATTTTATTTCCATGCACCTGCTTACATGACTACTTATTCAAATTCGCATTACATTATTATTGCTAGGTTTACCTTAGTTGGTTGGCTTAGAATTAGTTTTTGTAATGGTTTTGTATACTGTTAAGTTTATTATATACTTGCATTGTAGTCAATGCAGGTAGGTGGCCGAGTGATGTTATGCAGTGAATAAGTATGAGATTCACTGATCGGGATTGTGAAAGAGAGAGAGAGAGAGAGAGACGATGTTGATAGTTTAAAATGATGAGCCATGAGACCAAGTAAATTGAAGTATAACCATAACAAACCTCCAAGATGTGGGAAAGGAAGGAGGAGTTAGAGGAAAGGTTATGAAGCGAAAAGGTCAGCAAAATTGACCTGATTTGTCCTTGCCAAAAGTGGGAGTTAAGATTGAACCATTAAGAGTAAAGTAGACGTCCTCAAGGAGGCGGAGTGTTATTGAACATAGGTCCAGAGTTCATTCTGATCAATTTTTAGAGAGAGTTAATTTGAAACCCATTTGGGTAGGGTCTGTGTCACTCTCTCCTCTCTGACATCAAGAAATTTCTAAGTCCAGTGTGGCTGGCCGTGTGAAATAGTTTAGTGTTAAGAATAAAAATATGAAAAACCGTGCCCGGCGAAATACTTACCCTACTCCTGAAAAGAGAAAGTATTAATAGACAATTTCAACCTAACTTACCGAGTCCCCTACGTTATTATCAAGTGAAAGTCAACAGACAGAAACGGAGTCATTCATATGTGGTGCAACGCAATACAAAGAAAAAGTGCACCGCATAACATTATAACATAAATAAAAAAAGCCCCTAGTAATACACTAGTTTTCCCGAACATATGCAGTGTGTATTTGTGTTTGTGTATTAGCGTTTCCACGGCAACCCAAGTCAAGCGCTTGTAAAGTCCTCAAAATTGAATTATTGGAAATATCCAGGTACTTTCATTTAAATAAGTTTCATACTTTAAGTCTTCATTTAACATTATGTTACCAAAATCTCTCTCTCTCTCTCTCTATCTCTCTCTCTCTCTCTATATATATATATATATATATATATATATATATATATATATATATATATATATATATATATATATATATATATATATATATATATATATATATATATATATATATATATATATATATATATATATATATATATATATATATATATATATATATATATATATATATATATATATATATATATATATATATATATATATATATATATATATATATATATATATATATATATATATATATATATATATATATATATATATATATATATATATATATATATATATATATATATATATATTTATATATATATATATATATATATATATATATATATATATATATATATATATATATATATATATATATATATATATATATATATATATATATATATATACGTAAAGCACCGTATGATGCTTCTCAGTTCTCTACAGAGGGATCCCCAGTAATACACATGTTTAGAAAGACAAAATGTTCTTGTAAGAATATATACAGGTCTCAGTTTCTAAACTTGATCACTATACTGAAAAGAAACACACAGCAATGGTGAAGAAAGTAAACAAAATATAAAGAAAATTAAACTGATAACAAGGTTAAAACAAGCGAAAAAGCTATTAAATCATAATTCTTTCCATAATTCTAAGCTATGTGAGGCGGACAAAACGCTGGTCCTCTTCTTAAAAAAAAAAAAAAAAAAAAAAAAAAAAAAAATATATATATATATATATATATATATATATATATATATATATATATATATATATATATATATATATATATATATATATATATATATATAAAGTGAATAATGGTGTTACCATAAACACGTCTAAAATAATCTAGGTCAGAACAGTACTGAGACAATAGCAAATGGAAGTGGGCCACGGATTACTCATTTGGCTGTTCCCAGTCAGAGAAGGCAGATGTTTGAGAGATTTACGTCATATCCAGCGGGACCCTTCCCCATCTGCAGAGGACGACCGAGATCTGATTCTCGAACTCTTAGAAGAATATGATGATGACCCAAGTGATCCACTGTTTGAAGATGATGTGGAAGAGGATAGTTCGCATGAATGAGAGTGCTGACACCATGAGGCCCCACTGTGAAATCTAAAAATTCGACCTCTAAGTTCATGAAAATGGATTATGCGACAGTGAACAAAAAGATGAAAACTATAGTGATGAGGACAATGATGGCGGCAACGATAACACTTTACCTCATCGGAGGGAATCGGTGCCTAAAGAAGCTGCGATCTTTAATGGTGGTGAACAATTATGCGTCTATAATGACGTACGCTGGCAGTGGGTTAGTGGCGAAGATTGCCACTTTCATATTCTTCATTTCGATTCTAGTTCTTCAGGAATTCAGCCCGAATGCCCTGCATTGATGACAGCCCAGATGAACCGTTAATGGAAATGAGAAGCGAAGAAACAAACCGATAATATTCACAAAAGATGATGTTAGAGAAGGCCGAACATCAGTAAGGAAACAGTGGAAGGATACTTTTGTGAGTGAGTTGTATGCCTTTTTCGTATTATCTTTAGTTATGCCACATTCTTATAAAGGGACGTAAATGAATGCTTTGAGCACCATTGCTTTGGTACGCACTGAAATTTTCGGCAAGACCATGTCACGTGATCGGTATATTGCTGATCAGAACACTCCGTTTTACCATAATGACATTCGAGATAAAGATGAATTTTCTGTCATACGGTCTGTTCCAAGTGACTTGACTGTAAAGTTCAAGCTTTTCTTCAAGCCATTTAAAAACATGGTTTTTGATGAATCTTGACTTCTTTATAAGGAGCGTTTGCTTTTCAAAAAGTGCACTCGAACAAAGAAACATGGCTTCAGAGTCAGAATGATTATTATAAGTTGTGAAACTGATATTGAATTTGACCGTATGTTTGGTGTTTCCGGTGGTGTTGTGAAAACAATGATGTCTGATAACTTTAATGAAGGACATGCATTATTTACAGACAATTGGTATACAAGCACTACGTAAATGCTTGAAAGAAAATGGCACCAGAAGCTGAGGCACTATGAAATACAATCTCGTTTCGATGTCAAAATTTCAAGGAAAACTGCAAAAAGGTGAACAGGAAAGTTTTGTGGCGAATGATGTACTTTGTGTGAAATGGCACGATAAAAAAGATGTGATGATGTGCGCCAAGATTAACTCAAACCAAATGGCTGACGCTGACAGTGGCAAAAAAGATCATGTTACTTACGAGGCTAAACTCGAACCAGATGCAGTGGCCAATTACAGTGAGAATGGTGGACAAAAGTGATATGCAAATTGGTATTACTCAGACTGTAAAGAAAAGCGTGAAGTGGTACAGGAAACTCCCTTTCACGTCCTTGATGTATTCGTGCTTAATGCATATAATATGTACCTAGTAATAACACGTAATCAACCTAGATTGAAAAGTTTCCGGTTGACTGTCATCAGACAGATGCTCACTAAATTTGCGAGTGAAAGATCAAGGAATGGTAAAGAAAGATACCTATCGGCTGAGAGAAATCCGGTCGATGCACCACATTTTGTAGTTTTTGCCAGCAACTGAGAGGAAAAAAAGAAAAGTTAGTCAACACTATTTTAATTTTTGAACATGAACACCAGGCTAATAAGTTTCTTCATTACCTAAACAGCAAACACGAAAATATAAAATTTACTTTAGATAGAGAGGTGAATAATGAGATGCCATTTTTAGATATTTTCATCGACAAATCCGAGAGTTCATTCTCTGTTTACAGGAAACCGACTTTTCCAGGATTAGGTTTGAATTTTTCAGTCATTGTCCAAAAGCTCTAAAATTTCAGGTAATTAATACTATAATCTTCAGGGCTTAAAACTTAAGCTCCAGTTTCACTTCGTTTCATGGAGAGATGGAATTCTTGGTAAAATTATTTGCAAATAATGGTTACCCAACCAACGCGTTCTTAATGGGCTGTTACTGAAAAATATTTAGTCCTAAAGTGCCAGTCCCTAAACTAGTTTTGTTTATGGCAAGTTGCTTTACACTGGTAAATCCAATAAGCAATTTGAGATGGAATCGAAATACTGTTTTAATAGATTTTATCGACAGATTTTTTTAAAATATAATTTTAATAATGATTTTACAATAAAAAGCCTAGTACCTTTCAAAGATAAAAACTGCCGGATTTATTGCATTCTGGTATTGTTTACTATTATCATACTTGCCCCAACTGTCAGGTCGGGTATTTGGGTAGTTCCATAAAGGCGCTCAAAACAAGATACTACCAACAGGTAGGGGTCAGTGATAGGACAGGTAGAGACTTAGCAATCAAACAGCAGTATTCCATCCGTGAACACTGCAGTAGATGCAATCAGGCAAGACTAAGTATATGGGATTTTAAAACTGTAGATTCTTGTTCAAAATGATCTGATTTAAGGATTTTTGAATCTATATATATATATTCACGAAGCAAGATCAGTCTTCCTTTTCGTTATCCATAATGCGATGGTTATCTATCCGCTCTCACTCTGCAGTCATTAAGCTAATTTATCTATTGTGCAACTTTTCCTCTCTTGGTTTTTGTGTTCCTTTTTTTTAATGTTTCTTAGTCTTGTGTTTAATTTACGTCTGTGAACTTTCATTTCTCTCGTCTTGAGTTTGTTTTTCTTGTCTTGAGTTTGTTTTTCTTACTTTTTATTAATGGCTATTGTAATTCACTGAATTGTATTAGTTTTAAGTCACTATGTTTTCTTTTTTTTCTGAGTGGTGTGTTTTTATTGATGGTAACGTAGTTTATAAAACACACAAATTTTATTCTCGAGTGTGACCTTCCTTTGATTTGTACTTTTCTAGTATAAAATTTTATGTTTTGGTGTTTTGCTTCATTTATAAAGTGCTCTAGCCGAAAGGTCCCTATGGAACAAAAATGTTGACTATAGAGCTTGTTTGGCTGTACATAAAAACGAAGTCACTTGTAAGTAAAAACATATAGCTGGATAGTACAGTCGAGTATGTCCATTCTAAGGATTAACCTTAACCTCGAGGTTAATCCTGAAATTCTTCCTTTATGGATAAGGATTAAATACTTCCTTTGGCAAGTTGAGAAACATGTCAACGCCACTAATCATAGGAAAGTCTTAACCTTTCGTAGTTAGATAATAGACATTGCTACAAATAAACCACATGAGTGCGTTTACAATACACTTATGCACCGAAATTGTCTTCGAATTATGAAATCTTAGATGAGAACATTTTATTCATAAGTCAATCAGATTGACTGAAAATTATTTAGGCAGTGCTTTTCATTTGACCTACGACTGGATAGGCACAACAGAGAAGATTCTACCAAACAAACGCCATCGGGATGGATTAGTTAGGATTATAGCCCATATACCCGGAGGGCCAGCCTAAACTCGGTGTCAGGAAACTAGCCAGCTGAGCTAAGTAGCGTCTCGCTACTCAGCCCAGAAGTTAAATGAAACATTGATGGTTATTTTAATAAGTATGTCCCTAGAAAGGTCATCAAATTCAGGAAAAATGATCAGCCATTGGTTGATGATACATGTAGATGAGCTTACCAAGGTAAATAGACCAAATTCAATACATGGAGACGAAATCATTCAAATGAAAAATACACCATTTTTATTGATTCCTCGCCGTGCTGCGAATAAAACTTATCATACAGCCTAGAAAAATGACAATAATTCTTTGAAGAAGAAACTTGAAGGAATTACTCAGCCTCATCTGTGGTGGCCTAAATTGCCATTATCTATCTGATACTTGTCATCCTCAACTAATTCTTACAAAATTTGCATTTCGCTCTAGCAATATTAAGAAAGTTCTTAACAACCTTGATAGCTTTGGTGGATAAGATCCTGATGGTTTCTCCCCTTTGTTTTTTTAAAAAGTTCCTAGTATGGATCCTCCCAAGATTAGTAAATTCTATAGATATTTATGACGACATAGTATCTTTGCAGATGAGCACAAGGTTAGTAATACAGTGCCTGTTCCAAAGAACGACATATCTGCAGGCTGTACTAACTACAGGCCACTTTCTGTTCTCTCTGTGCTCTCCAAAGTTGCTCAAACAAACTTATTTTTACGCCACTATATAAGTATGTGGGATATCAAGGATTGTTAACTGATAGTCAATATGTGATGCTTTTTTAGACTTGACGTGCTATTTGTAAGAGGACCTTGATAACGGTTTTGAGTGCAGAGTAATTCAAATAGATTTTAGTGCTGCTTTCGATTTAGTAAATCACGAGGCACTTATTTATAAACTTAGGAATCTCGGATTAGGTGGATATGTTTTAGGATTACCTCAAGATTTCCTTACAGGTAGGCAGCATCGAGTTGCTGTTGATGGGATCTTTAGTAAACCAAGACCTGTTGTGTCTGGAGTTCCACAGGGTAGTGTTCTTGGTTCACTGTTATTTTTAGTGTATACAAGTGATATGGTTGTTGTCTTGGAAAACAAAATTGTTCAGTATGCTGATGCTGCAACAACTGTGAATACAGTAAAGTCTCCACTTACGAGAAATGAATCTGCACTCAACCTCACTCATGACATGGACAAGATCAATGAATGGTGTAGTCAGTTGGGTATGAGGCTGAACTCCAATAAAACAAAAAACGCTATTGATTAGCAGATCTCTTACAGATTCTCCACCCTATCCTCTCCTTCATGTGCAATGGACTCTGCTGAATGGGTCAGAAGCTTTATCTATTCTGGGTGTAACGTTTGACTCACATCTTACTTTTGAGAAACATCTAATGAAAGTTTCAGCACATGCCGTACGGAAGTTAGGTATTGTTCTGAAGGCCTCATATATTCATAACAGTGATAAAATCAATGCAACCTGTTTTAGATTATGTTCTTCCTTTACCGGAATACTGTTCTCCGGCGTGGAAGTCAACTTCTGCCAGAGATTTATCTCTTTTAGGTAGACTGGTTGGTAGTGGTAGGTTTCTGTTTCCTAATATTAGCAGTTATGACTTGGACCATTGACAGATGGTCTCTTGTTTGTCAACTTTTCACAAGCTGTACTTTAAGAGTGATCTTTCTCACTCACATTTGATCCCTGATCCCCTTTTCCTGACGAGAGCAACCTGATTCACTGAACAGCAGCACCAGTATGCAGTAAATGTGCCTAGCTTTCGACGTTTTCAGTTTTAGAGGTTCTTTATTCCTCACACCTTTGAACTGTGGAATAGCCTCCTGAGGATGTAGTGCAACTGGATCTTCGAAAGCTCAAGCGAAGATGCAGTGCATTACTACCCTAATACAATCCTCCTTGTATTTAAATAGTTTACTTACATTTGTATTTCTTTATTTATTAATTTGCTAAATTATCCGTTTTTCTAATAACTGATCCCTTTCTGTATTTCCCTTTACATCATGTTACCTTTTCCGAATGAACACCAAATTCTATGGAAACTTGGATTTCAAGTCAATGGTCCCTGTGGGATCGTTCCATATGAATAGGGTTCATCTTCTGAATAATAATGCTATTAATAATAAAATTTCATAACGATGTCGCGGTGTTTGGCGGATTCTCGCCAATTTATGCAATATTTAAAAATGAATTCCACACAGGTGGCTTAGAATTTCCATCAGAATCACTGTACATATCCAGATTTATTGTTCCAGATTTATTGTTGCTTTTCGTGTAATGTATGTTGCCCGATGAAGACCTTGGTAAACTGAAAGTTAAATGGGCTTACCGTAAAAGAATGAGATACTTTATCATAATACCACGTTTATTCCCGCGTAACAAATGGAGGAGCAAGTTCCTATTTATAATGACTGGAATGACTGGAATTATGTTTAGGCGTAATCTGATTGATGCAAATGTTAGGAATGAAAAGTGTCTTTAGATAAGATTAAGACCATAGAAGTATGTGAATGATCGTACAGAAGAAAATGGGGTAAAAACTAAAGTAGGGATTAAGTGAGAAAATAGATGGATTGTATGAAAATAAAAAATAGGAGGATTTTATCAAATAGGAGGATAGAAAGATCCTTTTACTTCCCATAGAAGTAAAAATATTAGTAAATGTAAAACAGATATAACTGAAATGACAATAGTAAGAAATAATAAAAGGATCTTACAGAGGAAGGCAGGAGAATGGAAAAGGGATGTCAAGGAAAACGTTATTAGGCAAAAGGTAAGTAATTGCCACAGGTGCAAGAAAATGGACATATTTTAAGGGAAATTAGTTGTTCCATAAGGATGTGAATGCTAAGAGACGGTCAATGAACAAATACATTTCAGTAGAAAAGATATGAAAAACCTCATCTTCGTTAAATAGATTCCTTTTGTTGGCAGAGTTACTGGTTTGAAGATTTGTTGAATATGAGCAAATCTGGATGGGAGAAGAGATGAGGGTTTGTGAAAATTTTCTAATGCTTTTGAAAGTGACTGTAAATAGCAGGAGGATATTTAACAGAATACAGTTGGAGAGGAATCAAGAATTTTTAAGAGAGCGATTAAGCCCTGTCTGTCCTAATGCCAGCGCTGGGATGAGTGATATTTTACTTAGCACACTGTCGTGAAAGTACTATTCATGCTATGATACTCATTCTGGTGCAGCTGTATAAAGATACCTATACCTTTTGTAGTCTACCCTAAAGAGCCCCCAACAAAAAAAGTAAACTAGGTCAAACTCATAATAAAATTGCGAGTTGAAAATCGCCGAAGGTAAGGGGATAAATGCTTAAAATCTGCTCAAATGTTGGATTTTGATGAAGCGCTAATGCGATATAATTGACCCCAACGGACTGGGTGTTTGTGCGCTGTTGTAGAAATATAACTGAATTCTGACATACATTTATAAAGTATTTATCGAGAAGTGATAGGTTACGCAGGAATGCATAAAAAAAAAAGTCGTTCCGACAAGGGAGGGTATATGTTGCCCGAGTGTTTATTGTAAAGCTGTCATATGAGAAGTTTAAAAGAAGTAAAAGATCTAGATCTAGACAATGCTTGCGATGAAATCAAGATTCAATATCGAGGTGGAAAGGATATATGGTACAGTATAAAAGTAGATGACGGCAATGGATACATTTTATGACTGGAGCGAAATGAGTATTAGAAATGAGTAGACCTTTTTAAAAATTGAGTTTGAAACAAAGGAATAACGGAAACAGCAGAAACTAGTCAAACACGTTCAAAGAGTTTGCAAGAGGGGAAATTTCACAGTAATTCTGAGCAGTCATTGTACATATGAATGTTGAAGGATGGAACCCGCTGATAATACAAACATTCGGGAGAACATTTGATGGACGGGGTAAACTTTGAAAAGAGAGTCATAGAATAGGGGGACCAAGGAAAGTCTTAAGATATGTCCAAATTATTAAAAAGAGACTTTGCTTCTATTTTGTACCTGAGGAAGGAAAGCCGGAAGAGACTGTGGAACTGACTTGTCTATATGAACTTGAACCATGATTGATGGATCAGACTGGAAAGAAAAATGTTGAATCAATTGAGATGAACATTTTTTCGCAGTATATGAGGTGTGAGAAGAATATAAATAGTCTGAAGTGTAGCAATACATTATAGTAGTAAAACTCTAGCATAAGTGGTAGTAGGGTGATCCAGAGTGCTTTCAGATGGTTTGGTCATGTCCAGAAGAACTGAGAACTATAGGCTGATGAAACTAGTGAATAATTCAAAAGTACAAGAGGGAATTATGTTATGTATACCTTAATTTAACCAGACCACTGAGCTGGTTAACAGCTCTCCTAAGGCTGCCCCGAAGGATTAGACTTATTTTACGTGGTTAAGAAATGGCTGGTTACGTAGCAACGGGACCTACAACTTATTGTGGAATCCGAACCACATTACACCGAGAAATTAATTTCTATCGTCAGAAATAAATTCCTCCAATTCTTCATTGGCCGGAGGTGATAGGGAGACCAAGAAAGATCTGTGCAAATTATATCAAATGGGTTTTGAAAAAAAAAAAAATGGAACTTCGAAAGTATGAGCAAGATAGTTATGAATGGCTTAATGTTTGCAGAAGGTTTGACTTGTAACTGATGAGTGCCCTGTGTAGGTGTATGAAGTGGACGATGTGGAAGTTTTCCGCACTATAGTTTTTCCAATTTTCAATAGTTAAAGTAAGAGTATTGCACCAGTTACTATGTTCTTTCTTCTTTGGACCCGTCCTCTTTAATGAGATGCTATAATTGATATATATACCACACACTTCATCATTAGTTTAGGATATCCATATGCGACTGATAGTCTTCAATATAATAATAACAAGAATGACAAATTATATATGACTTATGCGTAACAAAATAATATTCAATGCCTGGGTATTATTGAGCGCCTTGTGCTTCCAATAAAATATCATGAACGGTTGCATCGCTGATCTGAGAGTATTCAATAACGCAAACAATGTGAGTACTGTTATTGTGAGGCCTCTGGAGTTATGGCAACGGAACAGACATGGGCGTTTCCTCGGTATACCCACGAAAATCGTTGTGGTTGAGTAGCCAAATGTTTACTGAGAAAATAGTTTATTTGAATTAAGTCACACGGACAGTACCAGTTGATAAACTTCGGTTAAACAAATGATGTAGCTTGAGTGCACGACCGTTAGTTTCTTGTCGTAAAGCATAAAAGGTACATTGCCTTTCATTGCAGTAATGCTGCTAAGGGGATAAATTTCTTGTTGATCTCTATATATAAGGATACAGAGTGCAAGAGGAAACAGGTCTAGTGAAATGAGAGGCATGCAAATCCAAATGTGACATATATAAGTATTCATTTTCATTTTCGCTACTTCGGTGAAAAAAAAAAAAAGATCTTCATGCACTGAAAACATCTTGTGATTTTCAAGAGTTTGAAAATGCCCATCAGAGTTCCCCATCCATTCTTGATGATTCTTCACTTGTTGCGTGTGTGCGGAGCGTTTCCTTACGGATGGCCTCCTTCATCTTTCTTCAGGCGTCGAGGGCAGAAAGCCCAATGTGGACCAGGAAATACCACTGCTATGACCTATAGATATGTATTTAAGGAAAACGTATCTGGAAAATTACGGTCTCTTTTATCGTTGGCAGTGCTTCTAACATGCATGGTTGTACACTTTTTACTTGCTAATTACAATCAGAAAGCCACAATCAATATTATCATTTTGATCTGCAACACAGCCATGTTATTATCGGCAATTGTTCTCCAGATCTATCTTTTACTGAACAGGAAAAATGTTGTAGATATAGCTGAAACAATGATGACAGAAATTCATGGAGAAAAAACTGTCTCTTTGCATCAATTCCTGACCATGTACATAATACTGGGCTGTTCTTTCTCTTCCTCCGTTACAATGTCTTACTTTTTGTTATCATGGGCATATTATATCAATGACGTGAGGCTATCAGCGCTGCACATTATTTACAGTTTAATGTATGCCTATCATATGATAGTTGGTTGCTTAGCAACATTTGGTTTTGTATACTCCATCATGCAGACTTTATCTTTGAAACTTGAACGAGAGCTGAATAAGCAATACGCTCAATGGACCAACGATCATGTGCCGTGCTATGGTGATGACCGTGGCATTTACAAGCGCAACAGAATCAACTCTCCATGTAATATCTTATTTAACGGAAAGAACAAGTCACAAAGGCACAAAGAAAAAGAAGTGTTCATTATTAGGAATCAATTGCGAGATATGAAAAACTTTCCGGCACGCGAAATAGTTGGTAATATAACTGAGGATAAACTGGTAAACAGACAAATGGAATTCGAAAAACTGTGCAAGTGGTTACTATGGATAGATGAAATAACCGAAAAACTGGCAAGCTTTGAGAGTTTGCCGCTCATCTTATCGCTCTCATCCAACATCTTGGCCGCACTCACTTTCGTTTGCGTGATTCTCTCTTCGAGTTTCAAGTTACTGTACTGTGTTACAGGAGCCCTTTTCGTGCCTTTGCCCGCCTCGGTATTGTATTCACCTGACTGCCTGCTTCTAAAGGTAAATTTTCATGCTACCAGTTTGACTGCAACATCTCTCTCTCTCTCTCTCTCTCTCTCTCTCTCTCTCTCTCTCTCTCTCTCTCTATATATATATATATATATATATATATATATATATATATATATATATATATATATATATATATATATATATATATATATATATATATATATATATATATATATATATATAAAATATATATTATATATATATATATATATCTTATACATATACACATATATATATATATATATTTTTCATAGGCAATAAACCTTATATATATATATATATAGATTTATATATTGATATTGTTTTCCATATATATATATATATATCATATATCCAATATATATGGTAAATATATATATATATATATATATATATATATATATATATATATATATATATATACAATCAGAAAGCTACAAACGTCCTTTAATATCCAATTCACTCTTCTGCAAAAGTAATATATTTTCATATATGTTAACGAAGGGGAATTTTTAGTTGATAATAAGTCCACCGTCCCGTGAAGGATCGAACCAGCGACGGACGAGGAATCAGGACTACAGTGACACACTAACCAGTCGGCCACAAGAGGTATAAGTGAATACCATCTCCCATCAACCCACCCGTCGAACTTTTTTTTTTTTTTTTGTAATGCACGAATCCACCCACCTCTGCCATGTTGACCCATATATGCGTTTGTAATTGAAGCCATATGGGTATGACTATTTTCACATCACCGTGATTCATATACAAGAAAAATCTACAAACGTCCTTTAATATCCAATTACTGTACAAAAGTAATATATTTTTATATAGAGTATTTTTAATGTTTGAAGAAGGTTTGATAATTTCCATGAGTTCCCATTCTAAAAACATGAATCGAACCAAAAAAGTTTTGTATATCAGGACTATACAGTTTTCACTACAGTTTTCCATAAGTTAAAGTAAGAGTATATCATCTCCCATCAATGAATGTTCAGTTTTTCGCGTTTTTTGATATCCATAAAATTCCTCTGCCATGAGATGTATAATTGATATGCTGTCTCTCAATCCATCTTATGACTTTTTATCACATCAGTTTGATATCATATACAATGATAGTCTCATGTACAAACAACAAGAATGACAAATTGACAAAGTACCTTATCTGTAATAATTTTCAATATTCGAAGGATATTTTCTTGATAAAATCTTTGTTCCTCCAATAAAATACCAGCTGAACGGACTCTTTTTTCAAGGATTTAAGTAACACACTAACAATCTGAGTCACTGGTATTGTATGATTCTTTACATCGTGGCAACGAAACGAAGTCAGGTGTTTCCTCGGTACACCGATATGAAAATCCTCTGCCATGTTGACGGACAAGGATGTGATGCGTTTGTCTGATGCATAGTTTATTTGAATTTATCACATCACCGTGATTCATATACAATCAGCTGACAAACGTCCTTTAATATCCAAATCACTCAACCTCGGAAGTAATGATATTTTCTATATGTTACCCAGGGACAAAGGTACACGGTCAACATGGCAGAGGTGGTGGATATCATTCCAAACGTTGAAACACCTAGTTCGACGGTCAGTTGATGGGATGATTTATTCAAATACCTCTTGTGGCCGACTGGTTAGTGTGTCAAACTCTAAGTCCTGATTCCTATAAGTCGCTGGTTTGATTTTTGGGACGGTGGACTTATTATCAACTAAAATTCCCCTTCGTAACATATGAAAATATATTATTTTCAAGAGGTACAGTGAATTGGATATTAAAGGACGTTTGTAGCTTTCTTGATTGTATATGAATCACTTGTTGTGATGTGATAAATAGTCATAATATGGCAATTTCTCGTACTCCTTCATCTTCAGTCAACATGGCAGAGGTGTGGGTGGATATATATCTCCAAAGAAACACCTGAGTTCGACGGGTGGGTTGATGGGAGATGGTATTCACTTAAACCTCTCAATCATGGAAAATGGTTGGTTCTGTTACTGTAGTCCTGATTCTCGTCCGTGACATTGGTTTGATCCCACGGATGGTTTACTTATTATCAACTAAAAATTCCTCTCGTAACATATATGAAAATATATTAAGTCCGAGGTCAGTGAATTGGATATTAAAGGACGTTTGTAGCTCTGATTGTATCATGAATCACGGTGATGTGATAAATAGTCATAATATGGACCATGATTTGAGAAACGCACTCACACGGTCAACATGGCAGAGGTGGGTGGTTTATATCTCATTCCAAACGCAAAAACACCTGAGTTCGACGGGTTGGGTTGATGGGAGATGGTATTCACTTATACTCTCTTGTGGCCGACTGGTTAGTGTGTCACAAATAGTCCTGAGGACCTCAGTCCGTCGCTGGTTCGATCATACGGGATAGGTGGACTTATTATCAACTAAAATTTTGGTCTTCGCAACATATCATGAAAATATATTACTTCCGAAGGTAGAGTGAATTGATATTAAAGGACGTTTGTAGCTTTCTTGACTGTATATGAATCACGGTGATGTGATAAATAGTCATTTATGGCATAACGCAACAAACGCACTCCACGGTCAACATGGCAGAGGTGGGTGGATATCGTCTCCAAACGCAAAACACCTGAGTTCGACGGGTGGGTTGATGGGAGATGGAATTCACTTATACCTCTCTTGTGGCCGACTGGTTAGTGTGTCACTATAGTCCTGATTCCTCGTCCGTCGCTGGTTCGATCCCACAGGACGGTGGACTTATTATCAACCAAAAATTCCTTTTGCAACATATTATAAAAAAATATTTTACTTCCAAGGTAGAGTGAATTGGATATTAAAGGACTTTGTGCTTTCTGATTGTATATGAATCACGGTGATGTGATAAATAGCCCTTTTCATATATATATATATATATATATATATATATGCCTGATATATATATATATATATATATGAATATATATATATGCTATATATATATGACTATATATATATATATATATATATATATATATATATATATATATATATATATATATATATATATATATATATATATATATATATATATATATATATATATATATATATATATATAGTAAAAAAGAAGACACATTATTCGTAGGTAACTCTTTGGCAGGAACTTTCATATGAAGCTTAACTCACGTTATTGAGTTACTACAGGCAAAAAAAAGTACCTAGATTTTCAAGGATCATTGATATGTGATGTATGTTTACAAATTTCTATTATGATTAACTGATCTGCAACAAGATCATAATTACTCCAATGTTCATTATTATGGTAAAGTGGAAGACCATAAATCAACATTATGTATATATATTATATATAATATATATATATATATATATATATATATATATTATATATATATATATATATATATATATATATATATATAAATATATATATATATATATATATATATATATATATATATATATATATATATATATATATATATATATATATATATATATATATATATATATATATATATATATATATATATATATATATATATATATATATATATATATATATATATATATATATATATATA
This sequence comes from Macrobrachium rosenbergii, assembly GCF_040412425.1. Lineage (NCBI taxonomy): Eukaryota > Metazoa > Arthropoda > Malacostraca > Decapoda > Palaemonidae > Macrobrachium > Macrobrachium rosenbergii. Next base: position 20,833,469 of record NC_089797.1, on the reverse strand, counting down.
TATATATATATATATATATATATATATATATATATATATATATATATATATATATATATATATATATATATATTCAAACTGGATGGTATCTAATGGAGTATTTATTCAGAAAAGTTACAAGCTTTTTTGGACAAACAGTGTCCACATTATGAAGCATCCGTGCAGTGTACAGTCTGCGGATACTTGGTAATGTGGATGGTTGTCCAGGAAAAGCTTGAAATTTTTCCTGATTAAATACTCCATTATATACCATCCAGTTTGAATGAGGTCTCTTTAGTAACTCTACTAATATACAGAACAATTGTGTATGTGATAAAGTTATATATATACATATATATATATATATATATATATATATATATATATATATATATATATATATATATATATATATATATATATATATATATATATATATATATATATATATATATATATATATATATGTGTGTGTGTGTGTGTGTGTGTGTGTGTTCTTTTGTCCATCCAGCAGTCTCCATAACTTCTCATTCTCATTAATGTAATACTGCAAATTTTTATGATCGATAGTTTTCTATTTTGTGCTCATGGCAAATCATTATAATGCCGTTATCCCTGTATATATATTTATATAAATTACATGACCAAACATTGGGGAAAGACCAATTCCATCGTTTCTGCTATGCAGGCGTTGTAAACCTTTTGAATTTTAATATCACAATCCTGACGTGTGTATTTGTGTGTATTTGATCATGCACGAATTGTTTTTTTACAGAAAAGGTCATGGCGAAGGAAGCTGCGTCTCTTGATGGAGAGCCTGAACAACGAAGAACTACATCACGAAGTATGTTAGTCTCCATTGTAACGCCTGTTACTCATCTTACCTTCAAATACTAAATCTTGCAATCTTGCGGTAAATACCATTAATGGCAAAAATCTCAGAAAGAAAATAACTCAGTTCTTTACCTAAATTCTCTTATACCAGTGGAAGCGATAATATTATTAAAAAAAAAAGCAATGACTAGTTTAATGCCCGTTTGTCTTTTACAAGCCTTTAGATTAATGATATTTTAAAATTTGTTGCATATGCAGCATAAGAAATTCTATATGATTACTCTAAAATTCTCACAGGTAAATACAAGCAGCTTACGGCATCATAACGCGTGTAGTTTCAACTCTTTCGGAAAGAAAGTTAATAATTGTCGTCAATTGGCGATTATAATTTTTATTCAATAATCAGAGACTCTGGGAAGTGAGTTTGGATCATGTTGCAAATATTCGTGTTCTTTATTATTCCAGGTAGAGAGTAACTTGAGTTTCCATGTTTTATTTTTCCTATGCCTGAGACAGTTGTGTTTTATCTTATTTTACAGTTAGATTTTACTTTAAACTAAAGAAAGAAAAACTGCCACTTTTATCATATATATATTTTTTTGCAATGATGGATTCCATCCAAGAGAGAAACCATCATTCTGGTGTAACATAGATCCACAGTAATCAAAATCATGGGATTCATTGTCAAGGTGTACATTCTTGGTTAACAAAAGAAAACTAGTTCCGCTTACTTAAAGATTTTGGCAAGACGTAGAAATAAGAAACTATTTTCCACTAATTTAATCAAATTATTCACTACTGATCAAGTAGTTAATGGTCTTCTTTAAACAAGCTGGATTAATTAAAGCTTCATGAAATAATTCACCAAAGAACAACAGCAAACACCCCGTCGCCAGAGAATCTACACAAAATATGAATACTGCACGATGCAAAATTGCTGATATCCACCAAAGTCAATAATCAAAGTCTAGTAGAGAAAGTGTCTCACGTGTATAGCAAGGCAGCATATTGTTTATAGTAATAACGCTAATCCTGACATCAGAGAATCTTTCAACCTTACAATTTTATCATTCCTCTAGGTGAGTATCAAAGATTTCTGTCACAGTTAAGGCTGAAAGGCTTTACAGCAGTTCATTTCCAGCACCAATGATCAACCAAGGCATGTCTGATATTCTTGTTTGCTCTCAGTCTATTAAAAATCTCTTCAGAAAGTGAGAAAAGAGTTGTATTTGGAAAAAAAAGGCTTATAAATGGAAGGCTTAGCCAACACAGTTCCTCTAGACTAAAACATGTTTGTTTTTATTGACATTCACTGCCAGTTAAAATGTATCTATAGAATTGGAAAGAATGGTTATAATAACTTGGATACAAATGTGAAAATAAATTCAGCCTCATCATCAGAAGACCGAGTTAAAGATTAGTCCAATAGTAAAATGTTGTTTTGCGTACAACCTAGGTTGTCATAGCACCAAAACCAGCCTTATGCCAAAATATTGCTAAATATATTAAAGCATAATTATTATTATCAACTTCAAAGCCAAAACACTGAATCTTTTAAATATCAATACAACCCTGCAGGTTGGTAGAGTGATTTCGTTGCTGGAGTGTGATTTAGAGTTTTCACCTTTCAACCTATTCACTCTCAGCGGGCGCTGCATTATACCTGTAAGTTATCAAAAACAGAGCCGTTGCATATCATTTTGTATAGCTATGATTTTTTTTTTTTTTCTTTCTGGAATATTCGTGTAAAATTATTAAATTTAAACTAACTACGTTTTCTTTTGCCTCGTTTGTGCCTTTCATTCCTAATTTTTTCACACTTAGCAGTTGCATAAAGCCCTCAAGTTATTTCTGCTTAGGTTTTACTGGTCTTTTGTGAGTATTAAAACACCTCTCAGCTACTACCTCTGATATATCTCACCATCGGAACTGCAAAAGATAGAACTGTGTCCTAATAAAGATAAATAGGTAATAAGGAACATGACAAGAATTATTCATAAAATAAGTATGTGTATAACTTGACGGATAAGTAATTAAAAACAATGCAATTGCGTTTATCACTAAATAGTTTCCAAAATGTAGCCTGACGTTTCTTATAAATAAATGATCTTCATCTTTTTTCTGTAATTCCCCCATCCCCCAAAATAATTTTAATTTTAGTTTTTCAAAAATACTAAGTTGGATTTATCTTGTTAAAATGGAAAACGTGCCCCTCAGAATCGTTCTCCAGAATTAATGAACTTCCATTCCTCAACATACCGAGATTAAGTTCACTGGAAATAAAAAATAAAATTATTTCTATTCCACAGATAGTGAGTACTGTGGCGACCTACTTCATAGCATTACAGTTCAAGATGTCTGAGAATACACCCGATATCTGGAGTGTCGTCAATCTAACTGACATATCTGACTGAGTGCAAAGATAATATAGATTGTTTTGCCTTTCAGATAAACCATTAGACGTATATATTTTATACTGATTATTTTACCCTCGCTGTAGTGTTGAGAGGTACTTATGTGAGAGTTATACTAAAACAGAGACTAGAAATATATATGAATGTGTTCGTTATACTAAAATCCCTCTCAAAATGATATTCAATTCAATATCTGTCAATTGAAATTGGACCAAATATAATTAATATAAATTATAACATGTTACATTTACTGATGCCAGCAATGTCATATCTGTAATTCAGTACCGGTATAACAATAGAAGTTGGTAAATGAAGACATATATCGAGATAGAAATTATCGTAGAAGATATATTTAAATAAATCTTACATGTATCAAAAACGTAAGAAAAATGAAGTTATACATATTTTCATTTCGTTTAACTACGGATTCAAACAGCATCAAGTGAGTTTTTATATGAGAAAGCACAGTTAGTAAACTATGCATAGACTTATTCCTCAGAAATATCAGTGATAGGGTCTTGAAAGTTTACAAAAACAACTTTCTAGAACTGTGTAAAAAACGACTCTTCTTGAAGTAGTTCGATGTAATTTTTATCTCGAGTATGAATGCGTTAGCTGGAAATTTACTTGAAACAGTTTGCACGGGAATTCTAAGGCCAGTATGCACGGGAAAAGAAGACATTTTCTAAGAAAATAAAATTAAGTATCTGAAAAAAAATGTACCTTCAATATTCATTGATTTCATCTGTATTCCCCGTTTGATAAAACAGAGATTGATGACTGCTATTCCTGCAATAATGTAAAAACAAATATTGCTTATTCATTATATATCGTTCCTTAATTGAAATCTTGAAAACATGTGAGAGTTAAAAAATATATTTTTATATTATCATTATCTTCAAAAAGAAATTTAAGAAGAAAATTATCTCAAACGATCACAGAAAATCACGTTCAGTCTCTGAATCCAGAATACCTACTCTTAGGAAGAGAAACTAACAAGACGTTATTTCCAGATGTATGATACAAATCATACATTACACGAATTGTATGTTGAAAACTTTCCTGGATTCCATCTAACTGAGATAAAATGCATGCTAAAACGATTCCCTTATTTTCGTCAGTGGAGGGTGAAATTACTGCATAAACGTCCCTGCCAACAAATCGTTGTCCAAACTTCGTAAACTACCAAACTTTGATGTTCCACGGCGCTTTGGCATGATTTCCTCTTTCCCTGAATGCGCTCACTTGTGCATAATCCGTCCCCAGAAGAAACGGGATTCGCTTTTGTATGCTTGGAGAGCAACGAACACTGAATGTTTCTTTTAACATATGAGAGTTACGAAGATTGAGCATATATCCGTCCACATTGGTGATTAAGTCCCACGATTCAGGAACTCCTATATATTTGGCTGTAAAAGAACAATAAATATATATATATATATATATATATATATATATATATATATATATATATATATATATATATATATATATATATATATATATATATATATATATATATATATATATATATATACATATATATATATATATATATACAGATTATAAATAAGTATATATTGTATATTTTATAATATCCCATAAAAATATCTTCCATATTAGCTCACATATAATATATATATATACGCACAACACACATTCCACACACACACAGATAGATTTTTTTCTAAGGACGATGGTTGCAACAAGATCTCTTTGTTGAGATTTAGATAAATCTGGTAGTGCAGATAAAAATATGGTAGTTTTTTGTGAGCTAAGTGGAAGATATTTTGCAGGATTTTTAAATCTACAAAAAGATTTCTGACATGGAACCTTTCAAAGGCGGTTGTATGAACAACAGTAAAAAATAAAGTCTTACCATTTAATTATTCAAGAAAACTTTCATTTTTAAGCGGACGTAAACAATTTTGTTATAATTCTCTGATTTTCTTTGTCTAGCATGCCCACACACACACACACACACACACGCATGCACACACATAATCGCACAGACACACACATAACCTCTACCTCATGCATATATTAGCCCAAATAACACAACCTTTATACACTATATGCCAGCACAAGCTAAACTGTCCTCATGAAATACCCTCTAATCCCCTTTACCATGCCATTTTCCCGGCATTATGCGATAGACAATTATGTTGTTTAAACTCCGTTAACTTCTGAGGCGTGTAAGACAAATTCTCTTTCCAGTTTTCAGCTTCTCAGAATAACAAACAATGATAAGATATTGCACCCCAAAGGACAGGTCACTTATTGGTCAAAACTATTCATAAAGAATCTTTCTTCATTTTCTTCACTAAAATCATTGTTCCTCAAACAGGTGCGTCTAGTTTTAGAAGGTACTGTCGCTACATCTTTTAAAAAACTATTTTTCTTTACCTGCAAATACTTCTGTATTTAGAGGGCATATTTTCGTATTATAAATAAGTTAAATATTTTCACCGCAAACCAGAGATCACCACATACTTCAAAAAATTTCTGAGATAGTGTGCAGTCCTGCTGCCTTTCTAAAAGCCTATCAGCTGGCTGAGGTGAACGGTTTTAACTTTGTATTATGATGGTTTTATGTAAAAGAGAATTACATTCTAAAGAAAATATAATTTTATTACTGCTGCAAGACATGAAGGGTGAAATTGTCATAGGAGTTTTTGTTGAGTTTCTTGAATAATTATTGATTTCACCGCCTTATTTCTATTATTTTCGTAACCTTATATTGTAGAATAATTGTCGGCATGTCAAAGCTTTTTACCCATGTATTATTTTCATTATTGGAACGAAGCAGCACACTCATTGTAATGTCTAAGCTTTTTTGTTAGACTCTGTTGACCGCCCCCGGAAAAGAAATATAACGATATTTTGTAAATGGTTCCCATTTATATTTCCACATATCTTTTAGAGAAAACTTTTTAGACCTAATGCACATAAAAAAAAATGCCTATACTCAAGCTCATATAATTGGCCTTTATTAAATGAATTAGCCGAGATCGAAATGTTATTATCCTTAGTTACTGAAACAGAACAACAGTTATGTAAAACTGAATTCATAAAATGCTTATAATTATCCAATCTAAATTTACGTTAATATATCTATGCATTTACTCATTACAAAATTAATACTGAAATACACTCTTATTCCAAAACCCCTCTTGTAATCGAGGTAAATCGCTGACATATCGAGACTATATTCTCTCTTTAAAACATTTTCGACGCATTTGGGAAATGGTATGTTTGTCTCGACTGTCAAAGGGTTGATAATGATCCGGGCACACTGTCTGCACTCCTTCTACAGTTGCTTCATTTATTTTTGGTTATAGGCTGCGTCAATAAATCTAGATGCTGTGACGCCAGTTTTAATAACCACAAATCAATCAATCAAATATGGTTAAGGAAAATCCGAATACTCATTGTTTGTTATATCATTTGAACATCTTGATGAAACCCTAAATGGCAATAATATATACTATCCACTACACTCAGCTTGTTTCGCCTTTGAACAGTTCAACTTGTATTCTACGTGATAAAAATCTAGCAAAGAGAAATCTCTACACTCGCTCGTAAAAGTACAACATAAATTACCGAAATTATAATATTTACACAAGAAATCGTCAATGTCAATCTTATAAATATTTCCACTGGGTTTTATTTCCATTTTCAAAAAAATATTCTAAATTTTAAGTTACGACATAAAGCAGTAGTTGCGTTAATTATTTTCCCTTACTGGGCTCAGAGCATTCTTTGCTGTACCATCTCCACAGACTTTATATCATACCTGAGCAGTTTCGGTTTCAACTGTGTCAAAGAATGAAGTGGACAGAACTTCAGGGATTCTCGGTTGCAGCGAGTTCCTTGGAGCCTAGGGGCGGTAATTTGCCTTCGGTAGGGAGCTACCGTCATATTACTAAGACCGCATTCTCGGAAAGATGGTGAAGAGACACACACAATCATAACAATTATTCATCTATTTTGATTTGCATATTTCATAAGTGCATATATTTTTGTGGTATGCTGAAAAGAATAATCCCGTAAATAATTGTTTCAGCAAATTTACACATGGATAAATTTGGAACAGATTGATAACCAAATATGAAAAGCATATTGATTCGTAGATACATATTCAGATGTTTGTGTAGTTTTATATGTCTGTGGAATTAATCATAAGGGTTAATTCACACCAAAAAAATTACACTAGAAAACAAACTAGTGGACCTATGGCTTGCGATTTCAAGATAAAATATGCTAAAAAGCTGTTATGAAACGGGGGGGAAATCCAGGAAGCTCTTTTTCAGTTTTCTTCGATTTCCTTCATAAAATTAGTTTAAAACAATTATGTTCTATTTACATGTCTAAAAAAATTGATATTCCTACACGTCATGCAGTGAAAGATATATCAATGTGAAATTCTTTAGAATATGAAATATATTTATTGCTATTTCCATTGTTGGTTAAATTTTGACGTAGACGTCGTTCGTCCCTTGGGGAAAGTTGCTGATTTTCAATAATATATGAGAATTTCTTGTTTCACTTCGATAGCTGTGACAAGGGCAAAGGAATTCAGAAGAGAGGAACGTGAACCTGATTATTTTATGAAGAGGGACACAAACCGAAAGGTAACAATTGAAATAATAAATGGTATATATCTTCGTTACATCATATTGTATTCGTCCACTCGTGTAACATGTAGCATTCTCAATATTTATTTATGAATAACATACACAAGTTATTTATATATATATATATATATATATATATATATATATATATATATATATATATATATATATATATATATATATATATATATATATATGCATATAAATAAATATATAGACACACACATACATATATATACACATATACACACACACACACACACACACACATATATATATCACATATATATATATATATATATATATATATATATATATATATATATATATATATATATATATATATATATATATATATATATATATATATATATATATATATATATGTATATATATATATATATATATATATATATATATATATATATATATGTGTATATATATATATATGTATATCGATATATATATATATATATATCTATATATACATATATAATATATATCTATATATATATATATTCTATATATATATATATATATATATATATATATATATATACATTTACAATGTGTGCCTGCTAGTTTATTTCGTTGATTTACACAGGCACCTACAGTACAATGCAACATTTAAAGGGACCTGTTATCGTGGTTGTGTCACAATTATTAATCAAATAATAATAATTAATTTATGCACTGGTGAGAAATCGAGTTGGTCTTTCCATATTTTAAAAGTAATACGCATTAGGTATTAATCTTGAATTTACATTTTTCCAGTTTTCACAATCATAAAATCTAATACATTCCAGAATTCTAACTGAAGCATAGTTTTGTTTCTGTGTCATAGCGTCTGATGAGCTTTTTAATTCCCCCACTTTAGGCCCTTATTGACGCTACAAATAGTGATATTTACTAGCTGTTCATCAATTTATTTTCGTTCTGGTTAATCACGCTTTACAGGGCAACGAGACAGTTCCTATGAGCATAGGAACAATAATGTGAACAAGTGACATCCTTACTGTATATACGATCTATTTATTAGGTTTAAAAACATTACCACGGGTGAGGGGACGTAACTGCAAAGACTGCAGGATATAACTCGTGAACTTCTTTGAAAATACTGAACCAGAAGAATTTGGTACGGGCAAATATGTAGATAGGGGATAATAATTCAAACGAGGAAGAAGTTCATATTTGAGGTACAGTATAAATAGAGTTCTACTGAAGATATTTGATAAAGTGGTTATTCAATAAACTTTTGAATATCCAAACAACATTAGAAGTTAAAGATATTCAGTAGTTGTCAGACTGATGAGTGATCGCATTACACAGGGACTGGCTAAACCAAAGCATGTATCTAAGAGGAAAGGTAAGCAGAATTTCACATTTGGTCACAAAGAGAGAGAACCATTTCATTTATGGTTTACTTGAAAGTTCTGGAAGATATATGATTCGGACTAGGTGCCCTTCGAGTATTTGGAAATAAGAGAACACCGCCACCATACATGGAGGTTTGGTTGTAGAGGTACATATGAGGAGGAGCAGTAACATTTGTATAAGAGGTGGAAGAGTCAGCTGGAAAATGAGAACCAAAAATTATGGTCATTTCAGTAGGGGTGCAAACCATATATAAATCGAGATTGAAGACGGGAGGAGAGTTAGGCAGGGAATGACGAAATCCCAGATTCTATTAATATCGTATTATGTGTCCAGAACCAAGCTTTCTTTTTAACCTCCGAAGACAAATGTCTTGTAAATGAATGTCTCTGAAAATATTACTACCACATTTTTCTATATTTTCTATAAACCTTTTAAGAAAAAGATGCAATTAATATTTATTTAAATTTACTAGACACCTAGCATAAGGGTCTTGGAAAACATGTATTTTGTTGTAAGATGGAAACACCAGCAACATCTTTGCAGTCAACCGTTAGACTACATTTTTCGATTTGGCTTGCAGCGAATACCTAAAGAGCATGCTGATAAAAATTCAGAGGCTGCCGTTGATTCCTAGACATGACATTTCACATTTAGCATTCATTGTCCTGATAAATTATATCTTACACTTTATCGTGGAGCATGATAAAGGCTTTCAACTGCCACAAAGGGGTGAATCCAGAGGCAAACGTTACCGACCATGAAATTCCCCGTCGTTCGAATTTACGATTGCCACCGGCTGAAGGGAAACCTTTTAAGAATCGACAGTAAGATTAAATCCAGACTTCTTCCACCTAACGGCCTTAATGGTCTTCGTGGAAATCCTACACTTATTACTTTATCGCTTCCCTAAACTGATGTCAAAGACCACCAGAGAGAATGGAAATTCGATTATACATAATTTCTAAACGAACGCACCATTGGGGAAATGGAAGTTTGTTGCATTTTTCTTATCAAGTGAAGGACATGCTGACAGAAAATCTTTTTAAGGAGACGCAGAAAGCAGCACCAAGTCTAATATTATCTTCTTATATGCCCAAAATGGTGCTTCTCTTAGTAATGAACGTTATTATAAGAATGGAGACGTACCTGAAAAAATTTTCAAGAATGAATGAAGTAAGGTGTTAAATAAATAGTAACAAACTCATAAAAAGAGAAAAGCAGCAAATCAACTGCTCCATTACTACTTTTATCATGAAAAATAAAATAATATATAAGCTTGGGCGATGAATTACTGCGAGGTAGCCAGTGTTAAACGAAAATAATCTTTATTATATGTACAATCATTCTTAAGAGTATGACTTTTTATGTGCGCTTGTGGTTATGATAATTCTTCTGTTTTTGCAGATAACGTTCATAAGTTTTATCCGAAAAGAGATGTAAAGAAAATAAAAATTAAAGTTTCAAGCACTTTGCACTGAGGACAATTTAAAACCAACGTAATGACACGAAAATGTAGTAACTTTCGCATCTCTTACAAAATCAGTAATAAATCATGACAAAAGCACCACGAGCAAATTTTTATGCCAAAATACGTTTTAATAAGATTATGGCTTCGTAACTTCGACCAGCGAAATTAGTTATTCTCTTCAGCGCTGCAAAAATGTATCAAAATTACGTATTGATATTCTTTGTCTTTTTTTTTTTTTTTCTCCAGTATAGTGGAGTGTAGTTTCATTGTAGATCTAACGTAGTATGGTTGAAATTCTTGATATAACAGTTGAGACAGCTGTCTGAAGTTGTTCAATAGCAGGATAATTCTAAGTAACATGTGGAAGCTACATAGGTAAATATAGATCTACAGCATCCTTTTTTTTCTTTTTTTTTTGTATCGAAGTGGCTACTTATACGGGCCAGTATAAATTTCAGTGAATTCTGCTGATACGTACAGGCAATGCGCACTAACAACAATTAGCGAATGCCTCCTATTAATGTGTCAGTGTTTATTGACCTCTATTTCCTATACAGATTTCGATGAAGCTTGGTTCAGCAATTAAATAAGAAGAAGATGCAAAAATTGTGAAGCTGCACAATAGAATCTTCAAGTTCTGTTTAGAAATACTACAACAAAGATCGAGAAATACACCACTTAAACAGGCCAACTAGGATCTTGTCGATGGGAAGGCTGCTTTGTCCTGTACACACGGCGGCAAAAATCTGAAATATAGGGGCACTGAAATTCGGTTTAACCAAAATTAAGACGTTATTTCCATCTCTACAGGTTGAGGGTTAAAGGAGTGGTCAAGAACCAACATGCGATGGATTTATAAAATACCTATTGCATCAAAGGGCGTTATGCTAACAAAAGGCACAACCATTCTCAGTATGCACTGGGTGGTTATATACGTACAGTATAAGGCGTATAAGGCAGTCAGTGGAACAAAATTTATGTTTGGTTATTTTATGCGGCTACTTTCTACAGTTACTTAAAGATTTGCATGACTTAATGACAGCATAGACGAAAATCATCCTCATATTATGAACATTCAACAAAATATTGGTTAACACGTAAAAGGGAATTTTTTTTTATTCAGGATTTAATCTGGTATCAGTGGGGTTGGTTGCAAGTGAGCTGATAACTGATGAGGTCTTGTAAGCCCCATCCAGTAGGTAAACGACACTGTCAATTCCATGTCCCTATTCGTTCATTTAAGCATTTACAATTACACCTGCTTCCTAGAATATCTCACGTATGTGTTGTTGCTGATAATGAATGTCGTTTCAGTTTCTTTTCTGGCAACAGATCGTGTTAAGGCTTCACTCAGCCACTCATTAAAGTTTTGTATTTCTCAGAAAAATGACAAGGAATTTTCTGCTCTTTTGTCGCACAGCAAAGAAAGAGCATATTTCATGAAACGAAGGATAGAAGTTAGCTAAAGTAAATAAACTCATTTAAAGCTCTCTCTCTCTCTCTCTCTCTCTCTCTCTCTCTCTCTCTCTCTCTCTCTCGAGTTCAAGTCTCCTCTCTCTAATGAAGAAGAGCAAATAAAAACCGAAATCTTATCCCATCTTTGTTTCAATTGGTTCTAAATTTAAGAAGAGAAGTTTTCGACCACTCTCTCGAAGAGCCTTTTACCTTTGTTTTTCAAGTCTTTAGTAGCGAAGATAAATCACCCTGGTCATTTCTGAAGAAACATTAGGATTATATGGCCATCCATCTCATGATATATTTGTGAAAACATTTAAATATTCTTCTGTCTCTTGCAGAAGACAGAGGCATCATCTACAATAAATCTTTTATTCCTTGCTGCCAACATTTTTTTTTCCTCCAGCTCTATCAAGATGGATCTGAGAAAGAATCTTATGGTAGATCTCCGTCACCTTTGTTGTTTTCTTGCCTTAATAATATCTTTAAAATCAAACGCAAAAATATTGCATAAATCATAGTTCAATCTGAGGGAATAATAAGGTTTAAACTGTAAACTCATAATTGTTTCATTAACTCATTTAGTACAAAGTTACCGCTTTATGTCTATTGTTTTATTTTAATTTTAATTTGTTTTCAGTCAGATAAAGAAGTTTCTATATTCTTGTAGATAAAACAAATACGACTTCTCAAAGGGAATTTTGGGCTAATGAAGAGTTAATAAGAATGTCTGTTTAATTTTATTTACTCTAAATATTTATAATTTTTGTATAACAACATATTATTAATACAA
>NC_089797.1:20752583-20820012 GCF_040412425.1 Macrobrachium rosenbergii | reverse complement strand
TTGCTTCAAAGGTTATGCCCTATGGTGTTTGGCTGGTTGGTTGGTCGAGACTAATTCGGTTTATGCCAGCAAGGACGCTTACCTAGAGGCTGTCCGGACGTGTGGTGAGGTGTTTAAGGGCTTATACGTCTGGTTTAGCACAGAATGTTGACCGAACCAATTTTAGGCGTTGATAATAAGTCAGCTATTTGAGTTTACAAATTCATCCATCAAGTGACCAGAAATGAGTGATAAACAGTTTGAAGAAAGAATATGGCTACAAAGGGGAATTTAGGATAAACATTTAGAAGCTGGAATGACTATAAAATTTCTCAGAAGGAAAATCAAGATATATGAAGCATTTGTGATTAATATGACACCCAAACTTATAAGACCCTGTGTATTTCATAATGATGAATATGAGGGACTGACTTTGAGAGTCCTGAGTTTTGTGGAAAAATAGCTGCCCTCAAAAAAATTAAAGAATAAGTTTCTCTGCATTAAAATTCCCCCAAAATATGAGCAGAAACTCACATCTCCCTTTATTATCCTTTATTATCTTGTTGAAAGAGATGGGCCTGCCATTTGCAATTTTATGGATAACATTAGACCTGTTTTGACTGCTCTGGATATTTCATATATATCGACAAACAGGCAAGCAGGTATAAGCATAGATATATATACATCTAATATTTATGAAGAAATTTGTGAATACTTATAACCCTGAAGTTTTAAGATAATGGAAAATAAGGCGGGATTTATCATAGAATATTGTTCAATTTTGCCCCTTCAATAATATATATATTTTCTTGTACACCAAAATATTTATATATATATATTTATTATATATATTCTTTTATATAATAATTAGGATAAATATATAACTAGATACTCTTCCCCGAAAATTTAAATATAATTTGAATATAAATATATTTATTTAATCTATTATTTATATATTAACTATTTACTTCATCTTATATTTAAAATTTGTCACGTTGGATGTATATATTTTAGGAATATGTCTGGTATATTTTTTATACCTTCCATTTTTTCATTCGATGTTCATTTATTTATGTCAAATTTTGGTGCACTCGATTATTATTTTTAACTCATCTGTGGGTTCCGCTTTACAGCTTTCCTTCACTGACTATTTAATATATAGCAGATTTAGTAATTGAAATCTAAATAAAGTTAATCTTTCACTTTATTCTTCAAGAAAATTGCTATAGTATTATATATATATCGCTGTATAAACAGTTACCATAACAAATAATAGTACAATAATTATGTATAAATAAACTGCATAATAGCATACTCAGCATTCAGATATATGACTGTTATAAAAACATTTATGTTTTGATGCGACTGGATATATTAAATAACTGTATATTAATAATATCTGTACTGTAATATGATTTATCAACAGGTGTAAATGAGGGTATGTATTATATATATCATATGTATGAAAAAAATGTATGAATAAAATTTTTCATTATATATATGTATGTAAAATTATTCTTTTTATATAATATGAGATTAAAACAATTTGTAAAAATTATATAACTAGATATGTATATATATAATATATATAAAATTTAATATATATATAAGGATAGCTGAAATATATTAAAATATATTTATATATATATATATATATTATATATATTATATATATATATATATATATATTATATATATATATATATATATATTTATATATATATATATATATATATATATATTTTATGATGAACTTTTTTTGCTTCCCAACCAAGAAATGATAATATGACTTCCGTTAAAATATGAGAATTATTAGAACTTAATGTGTGCATATATTCGATGAACCTCTCTTTATCTGGGAAGATTTTAACCCTTCCTGCTCTTTCAGTAAATGACTGCTAACTGAAGGTTCGTTTCTGAAACGTAGTAATAGATCTTGCTTAAATTAAATCACACACAGAGAGAGAGAGAGAGAGAGAGAGAGAGAGAGAGAGAGAGAATAAGAGAGAGAGACTGGTTTTACATTGCCTGCATAATGGTCTGATATTTTTTCATATGTTTAATGTCTCCTCAAACCCGGGCGTTTCTCAGTGCAGTTTATTTCACAGAGGAAACGTGTTTGTTCAACTGTAGTTCACTTTATTATTCTTGGCATAAAAATCATTTGTCATCACATTATGGAGAGAGAGAGAGAGAGAGAGAGAGAGAGAGAGAGAGAGAGATAAGAGAGAGAGCCATTAAGCACTAAAGAAAATAAACTGTTAAAATAATGGGATCATATCTTGCAATACGTATCTATTATAATGTGATCTCTCACCTAAAAAACACGTTTGTGAGGCGACAGTATGATTGAAAGATGAAATGAAAATCTGTTAAAAATATAAATTTTTGATTTATAATATACACCCTCTCCGTTAGGGGATAAAATACTCATTAATTTATTCAAACACTTACACTGAAAAATGAGCGGGAAAAGACCATACAACAAAAGATATTTAGTTCCAAAAAATGTTAGTCATACAATATATATATATTATATATATAATATGATATTAAAACAAATAAATAAAACATTCTATCATGTATCCAGATATATATTCACTCATTTATGTATTAATATATAATATTATAATATATATATATAATATAGATATATATAATATATATATATATATATATATATATATATATATATATATATATATATATATATATATATATATATATATATATATATATATATATATATATATATATATATATATATATAAATATATATATATATATATATATATATATATATATTATATATATGTACTTTTTATATCCCAACCAATAAATGATATATAATATGACTTATATATATATAATATATATATAGTATTATATATATATATATGCATATGCCATATATATAATATATATATGTTCCGCTGGGAAGATAATATATATGTATATATATGTATATATAATATATATAAATGATATATATATGTATAATATGAAGGTATCGTTTATATGAAATATATATATAATAGATATATAGTATATATATATATATATATGTATATATAGAGTATATACTGGTTTTATATTATATAATGGTCTGATATTTTTCATATGTTTAATGTCTCCTCAAATATATTTCTAGTGCAGTTTATTTGCATAGGAAACGTCTTTGCTCAACAATAAGTTCACTTTGCCTTTAAAAGGCGTGGCATAAAAAAATCATTTGTCATATTGGCGTTAAAATATCCAGACGGAAGAAATTGAAGAGAGAGAGAGTCATTCCCTAGCACTAATAAAATACAAAGGAGGTCATCTTGCCGACGTGGCTACGATAAGGATAAATCTATCACCTCTACGTTTTCAGATATGTTTTACTTAAAGATAAAATCAAACCCATTAAAAATATAAATTGTATAATGGGCAATCGTTTTTATTCTTTTTGGGCTGAAATATGCGTTAGAATCACTGGTCACTTTTACAGAAATATAAATTCTAATAGCCAAAATGCCCTCTTAACTCCACTCCATTTTTGGATACAAGATACAAACTCGAAAAATATGACGGAAGAAATTGAAGAGCCTGTGAGGAATCTATTCAAATAACAAAATATATCTGAAAACGATATATATATATATATATGAGAGGTGATATACTTTATAAAATGGCCATATCGGCAATATGACCTCCTTATGAATATGGTAATGCGGGTCGATATATGCCATTACAGACTATCAATTTCTTCCGTATATATATTTATATATATATATATCATACATATCCAAAATACAGAATAAAATATATATATATATATATATATATATATATATATATATATATATATATATATATATATATATATATATATATATATATATATATATATATATATATACATATATATATCTTGATCATTCCAACAAGCAGGTCAAGTTCCTTCTCTATCTCGTTCTAGGAAGATTGGGATAATCGAGAAAATGTCCCTTTCACTGCCTCTTTAACAACCCTTCAAAGCTTTCCACTCCAAATTTCCCTCGACTTTTCGTAATTCTTTGCATGTTTTGGTTTTTTTTTTTAACAGTGCAAATGGTGTAGAACGTGCCTTTTCCCCAAGGTGAGTTCGCTGCTCAGTCAGGTATTGAAAAAAGATTTAGGGTCATAAGGGTGATATTTCGATGTTATATTTTCAAGCAAAGACATAAATGCGGTTAAGAAAATGTAAGACCTTGTTGGGAAAACAATCTCTCTCTCTCTCTCTCTCTCTCTCTCTCTCTCTCTCTCTCTCTCCATGTACTGTACCTTGTTTACTTATTAAGAAATATATCTAACATACATACATCGCCATTTTGCCTGACATGTATAAATATACATTGACCTTTTTGGAATATGAACAGGCAACCTAATAAGGAATATCTATTTATTAGATATAAGTGTTTGTGTATTACAAAATAGACAAGGTTAAACAACGAACAAGCTTTTTTCCTCTATCTTTTCCTGAACGCATTACGGATGAAACTTTTCAGGGAATTAATTTTATTCTATGCTTTCAGTGCATGGCAATAACATAAAAATGAAAGACTCCTTGCCACTTCAAATACATTAGAAAATGATACAGTAATAAATACAATAAATAATTCCAATTTTTGCTGGAGTGAGATTATGCAGAAAACAAGAAATGACGTGATAAGGGGGTGAACTAAATACGAGATATTGCTAAATAACACTTTGTCAAATGAAATGAATATTAATTAACGTGCTAAACATTTCCTGGCATAATTCCATCTGTCGTTTGTGTGCTGCGCCACACTTTTCACAAACAAAAGGAATAAACTTTGCGACAAACAATGCACTACGTAATTTTTAAAAAACATTTCCTCTGTTGTAAAGAATAATAAACATTATTGTAAAAGATTCATAAAGATGCCCGTATGATAAAGGGGATGACATCACACAACCAGGAATTCTGCCAACAAGGAAATCGAGGCTACATTTATGGGCAAATAATAGAATGATCGGAATGCAGCTGCTCTTATTTCTAAACCAAGTGACATGACTAACATTTGAAATCTACGTTTGCATAGAGTGCCAATGTTGATATTTACTCTCAATCTGAAACCTATGAAGTAAATATGATGGTAACCTGAATAGGCGATAAGGCGGCCTTCCGTGGGACAAAGAAAAAAAAAGAAACTGGTTACATTTTTGTTGAACACCAGATTAACACAAGTTTGCAAAAAAAAAAACCCTTCTAACAAATAACAGACAGAAAAGAAGATATATGTATAGAATATACTATAGGCTAGCTACTGTTTACGTATACGATTACCATACTGTATATCCTAACTCTGGTTACTTTTATTCAATTTTCTTTATACTGAATTATCATAAGTCAATCTGCATTGAACCTGCAGAATTAGCTGACATTAATAATTACTATACTGTATATGTATAGAGTATACTGTGTAGTGTAGGCTAGGCTACCATATATGTATACATGGTACTGATTACCCTAGTGTAGGCTAGGCTATATTTGACTTATGATTATTTCCAACAAACGATGGGTTTTTGGAACCTAATATCGTAACTTGAGCACTACCTGTATATATATATATATATATATATATATATATATATATATATATATATATATATATATATAAAGATAAGAAGGCCCATAAAACACTATTTGAACGTTGCAACTATATATTTCAGGCATTTCTTTCTGTGCCCCTGTTCACTGGAAAAATATGGACAAATGAAATGTTACAAGGTATACATACAAAGCATATATAGGTGTGGCATTAAGTCTCGGATGGTATGCAGGTGACCGTTTCCTAAGAAGGAGGAGAGTAAACTGTTCCCTAGTGGTTTTCGGCATTAACTCCCGTTTGACGTCGATTCTGGTGGTCGTGTGCCCTGGAACACTTTCTTCACGAGCGGTCTGAGGATTAAAGCCTAACTTTTTTTTTTTCGGTTTCAGTTTTTAGTTTCTATGCGAAAGCCAACCAGAAAGTTTTGCTCTACCGTTGTCTTCCATTTTTCCTATTTTAATCGACTTCCTTTAATTTCATTTCGGTGTCAAAGGAACGACGTACTGATACAGAAGTTTCTTCACTGCTTCTTACTTTTTTATTTTTATGTCGAATTCAACTAAAGTGATAGGTTTTTGCTTCCCGACTGCCTTCTTTGGTTCGTTCTTGCAGTTCATAGGAAGAGTTCGTTCGGCATAGTAAGAGACTCCCTCGCCTTATTTTCCTCCTGCCTTACTTACTCGCTTTCCTTTTGGTTTCCTGTAAACGAAAGCTGTTGAGATGACTTCGTCTGTCCTTCCGCACTTTTCCTGTCCGCCCTCAGATCTTAAAAACTACTGAGGCTAGATGGCTGCAAATTGGTATGTTGATCATCCACCCTCCAATCATCAAACATACCAAATAGCAGCCCCTAACCTCAGTACTTTTTATTTTATTTAAGGTTAAAGTTAGCATTATCGTGCGTCTGGCACCGCTATAGGTACCAACTACACAGGCCACCACTCGGCCTTAGCTGAAAATTTCATGGTCCGCAACTGAGAGCTTCATGGGCCGTGGCTGAGAGTTTCATACAGCATTATACATTGTGCAGAAAACTCGATTGCGCCGAAGAAACTTAAGAGCATTTTTTACTGGTTTTGTATCAAGATGTCTTACAGTACGGCTTTTCTACTCATCAGCCGCTGATTTGCTGTTACTTCTACAAGATAATAAACAGAGGATTTTATTCTTGGTGCCTACATCCCTAGTCGAAGACACTGGGCCTTACAATTAACTTGCCCCTTGATTGTAATGAGCACCTAGGAAAACAAAGAAATTTAGTTCACAGAATTAGCTAAAGCTATTCAGAATTAAAATCTTGGCACTGCTCTTTTCCGGATATTTCTGATACGTGCCGGTTTGTCAGAGATTTTCTGTAAAATTCAGAAGTTCCGCATATATACATACTATACATACTTAGGTTCCAACTTCTTTTCATGACCTTCGTAGGTCAATTGGTATCGCCCTGATCTGTCTCTCGGGAGAACGGGGTTTGTTCCCAGTGTGAGTCAGAAATTTATACGTACGTACTTTATACTGTACATACAGTACATACATGCATACATACATATATATATGTATATATATATATATATATATATATATATATATATATATATATATATATATAATATATACATATGTACATATATATATATATATATATATATATATATATATATATATATATATATATATATATATATATATGTGTGTGTGTACTGAGTATATATATATATATATATATATATATATATATATATATATATATATATATATATATATATATATATATATATATATATATATATATATATATATATATATATATGTATATATATCCTATTATATACACGTATATATATATATATATATATATATATATATATATATATATATATATATATATATATATATAGCAATATATATGTGAAGTGTGTGTGTGTGTGTGTGTGTGTATATGTGTGTGTATTTCCATACTCCTTGCATATCAGATGTTTATCTTTAGCAACTAAGTGTGATAGCAAGAACTCAAGAACAATCCACTGAGACAAGTCCAGTAGCCCTATTGAACTCACCGCATGTGCTGATGAAAAGAGTCCAGAGCGAAACGTTCAGATAAATCTCACCATTGAGTTCTAATATCCCTGCACTCTTTCTTCTCTACTGGACCATGCATTTATATCTTTTTAGTTACTCGTGTTTGGGTATTATGAAGCGTTTGTCTTTAAGTATGTTAGACCCCAGTGGGCATTCTGACCACACAATATTGGAAGGAAACAAATATTTGGAAAGAGGCTAGCATGAGTGTTAACATCTAGGGTATTCACGAAACGTTTTCGGAGATCTGTAACAAATGAAAGAAGTAGGTTAGAGATTCATAAATATGGAAAAACAAGAGAGCAAATACTAGAACTGCAAAGGTTATTGATAACTTTATTCAGAAGTTCTCAGAGTAATTAATGTTATCTAACCATAAGTTAAAATGAACAAAGTTTTGCCAACTACAGGATGTAGTTTTTCACTGAGTTTTTATGGCCACACTAGCATAAATCATAATACCTACATGACCCCAGGAATCACGACACTTTCTCCGTCCATAAACAAAGTGAAAGTCTCCTGTCTCAGCACATGTGGAACTCTTATTATAATACAGCTTGCACAATATGGCGGAGTGTCGTGTCAATACGGAAAGGTAGAAGTCACATTGAATAAGAAAACGAGAATTATGAGATAGGAAGGTATTTTGTATATGTTTGAAGGATCAGAAATAATAAGGAATCAAGAAAAGTGTTTCTACAGTCATAATGACCAGACTCATGGTCTAAGTATTTATCATGTTAGCAAAATAACACGTGAAGTCCTTTTATACGTCAGTGTATGATGGATGTATCCATTTGCTTTATGATCAACCATACTCAGTGAATGTGGTAAGAATCTTGCTCAAGACTTTTGTCATCGAAATACAAGAGAGGAAATTTATACGAATCCCGTCACCTATGCAATAGCGTGCAATCACACGTAGAGAGAGAGAGAGAGAGAGAGAGAGAGAGAGAGAGAGAGAGAGAGAGAGAGAGAGAGAGAGAGAGAGAGAGATATTAAAATTCATCTTGAAATAAATGGCAAAAATCTTTTAACACTGATTAAAATTCTAGGGACTGATCATTTCAATTTTTTTCTAAAGCGAATATTAATTCCGAGAACCCTGCAGATGACAATTAATTCTCTATGGCAAGCAGAGGGAGTATTCGAAAAAGTACTTTTTAAATAACGAAGGTTGTTTAATCAACAACCTAGCCTCAAAATAATCAGTAAAAGAATAAAAGTGGATCTCATATATTCTGTAACATTTAACTCTTTCTAGTATATACATAAAATACAGCAAATTATCCAGAACACAGTTTATCATTTAACTTAGTAGTTACAAAAGCCATTATGTCCAGTAAAATGTGATTGTAATTTAATCTTTTGAAACAAATATTTTTATTTTTTTTTCTTTACTTTCATTCCAGTCACAATGCCAATACCAAAACGGTTGACTAACATTCACATAACTGCATTTGAGAAACTAGTTATATAACCTAGAAAATGTCAGTACATTTAATTTTTCTCCTGCAATGTGACTTAGTAAATTTTAACTTGTGTTCCTTTAACATCCAGGTATTTACGTGAAGGAAACTATAAACAATTGTTCAGTACTTTGTTGGTGCTGATGTTTTTAGTGTTGCTAACTTATGTTGATAGTGACGTTAATATTAACGTATGGATAGGAATTAGGAAATAGTATCAATAATAGCATTAACAGCAGACTACCGTAACCGATTGCCACGTTGTTTATTCTCGGCCACCCTTAATTTAAGAGTTTCCTGATAACTTTTAGAATTTTTCTAATGAATTTTTCTGATATGATTGAAACTGTCAACCCTCTATAACTCAGAATTTACTGAGAAACTTATAAACGATATTCTGATTTATGAAATACCTGAAATAGTATGGCAACAGTTAACACTGTTACATTTAAAGGAGCTTTTTTTTTTTTACCAAGAAATGTGTTTCTTCTCACTATGAACCCGTTCAAACTATTTTCTACAGGTGTTGATAATTATATTTCTAATTACCTACTGTTATTGCTGCATGTATTCCTGAAAAATATCTTCGCGTACTGTGAGACTTTTCAGGTCACTTATTCATAAAATTATATATTTCATTATATATTTAATTTGGCCAAATTCTTACTGAATTCATTCTTTTGAATCAGTGAAATCTGCTCAACAAATGATTAAGGCAGACCAACAATATAATGATTATGAGTATAGTCAACATGACGCCTTACTAGAGAATAAGTTACAAAGCTTCCATATCGCCTGTCAAGAAAAAATCTGTTGAAACAAAGTCCGTCACTCCATATTCTAACATTTAATTCAAATTCACAATTAAAATGTTCGTCATGGTATTCCCATTTTGAAGGCTAAAATAACAGGGTAAATGAGGGTAAATAAAAAAAAAAACGAATGAAAAATGCAGCCGTTGTGTTTTGGAGCAACGAGTTTTCTGTACAGCCACTACATCGTATAATAAAGGCCACAGAAAATAGATCTATCTTCGGTGGTCTCGGTGATGCAGTATGCGTGGACATCTTGAAACTTAACTACCATGGTGATGGCCTTATCCTACATCGTTGCCAGAAGTAAGATTATGGCTAACTTTAGCCTTAAATAAAATTAAAACTATTTAAGCCAGAGGGCTGCAATTTGATATGCTTGATGACTGGAGGGTGGATGATTAACATAGTACTTTGCAGCCCTAGCCTCAGTAGTTTTTAAGATCTGAGGGAGGACAGAAAAAGTGCGGACAGAAAAGCTTTTCCAGAATAAGTGCAGACGGACAGATAAAGTTAAACAATAGTTTTCTTTACAGAAAACTAAAATGAGAATGAAATCTTTAATACAAATTTTGAAGTTCTGATGAAAGTTTTAAACAGGACCACGTATCACTCTGAATCTTTAATCAGCTTTACTAATGATGCCAGCTAATTTATACAACCGGATTTAGAGAGCTGCGATCCATCAGGAATTCTGCTTATCTAAAATGTCCCATGAAAGTTCTTATCTTCACGAGAGCCTGTTAATCTTTATTGAATTTTTCTTTATATGTTTGTAACGTTCCTTTTCCCGTCTCCCGGGCACCCAGTCTCTCCAGAGTTCTTTCTGAGTCAGAGCCAGCAGCGCCAGTAAATTGTTAAACGTAGCTTTCCAGGAGAGCCTGGCACATCTTTAAACTAGCTTTTCCAGGAGAGCCTCTCATCTTTAAATTTGAGCTTTTGGTTGAGAGATAATGTAACAAGAATCATAGATATGAACAGTACGCCTGGTAATTGATCGACGAACATCAACATAAACTATAAATCTTTTCATTTAGGATATAAATAGATTTCATTCGCTTATTCTTTCCTTTCTCTTTTGACTGGTTATATATTCAATCCTTTTTTTTTGAGTCCTAGCATGCAGCTGTTCACAGACTTTGACCTGAAAGACTGCAGAAACATTATCATATAAATTTTGAGGATATGAATTTTACACTTTGTTAGTCTATTGTCACTCGTCTCCAGAGAAGGATTGTTGTTATTCTTGTTTAGTTGTACACTTCTTTTTGGTATGTTTGGAATGTACCAAATTAATGACAAACATTTCAAATAATGATATTAATGAAATAAGAGGTAATTTAACACACACAGACCTTCCGTTTTTAGTGAAATAGTCTTACAAAATTTATACCTTTTGAAACTAACTTAGGGAATTTTATATGATAATGATGCTTTTACAATCCAAAGTCCATGAAGCTTCTAGTTCCTTGACTGAATATAAAACAATAAAAAACAGACAGAGAAGAATATGGTAAAAGAAATATATGTAATAAAAATTATGGGATGCAAGGGATAGAACAACTTGTTCAAAAGATAACAATTAGTAAAAAAGTAAAACATCAATAGTTCAACGAAGATTTTAGTTAAGAGTATATAGCTCATTCTTGTTTATAATAACATATTAAAGAGATATTTTGGATAACAAAATCGTATCTTTGTGAGAAAAATATCTATAGCATTCAGTAATGTTGTTAAACGAACAATTGCACTCCTTTATTCTCCTATAGCAATAAAAGGTTAAAGAAATATTGTTTATGAATACATTAATGAAGGAAACATCAGTAGCAAAATTTGTCACTGTCCTAAGGAAAAACAGAAAATAGGAATAAAAGTTAAGAATTTTTGGTTTCAAATTAATACCTGTATGTCTGTTCTTGTTAGTAATAATTACTTTTGGTGATCTCAGATTCAGAAGTAATTTTTAAAACTTATCTTCCAAGTCAGAAAAATATTTGTCTTTCATAATGATTGTGTAGTCAGAAGGATTAATTTTTTTAAAGAATGATCCAAGGAAACAACACATGCTTTCAGTGGAATGGAAGTGTAATTTGAAAAATTTTAAATCATGAATCTTTTATGTGCAGTGTATTATTTTTTTTCCAGTTGTCACCTGATAAGTCTTCTTGAGATTACCAAGGCAACAGAAAATCTGTCATGACTTGCCATCAGTTTATTTAATCAGGCTAAACCAGTTTTGGATTTAACAGGAATATTTGTGAATGGGTTTTTTTTATATTTGTGTGTTCATTCTGTCCAAAGTTTTTGAGGAAACATTAATCCACCCACCAATAATCACTTAGAATTTGCATGGCAGCATGAAACTGGAGAAACCTGTGTCTAGGTTAGGATTAGCTCATGCACAACTTTTCGAATGCGGACGCAAAACTGGTACTGACTAGTAACTTCAAATTGATACGTAAATTGTACAGTAAAAAGGATTTGCATGAATGAGAAGTATGTAGATATCAAAATTATTATTATTATTATTATTCTGTAAGTCATAATTGTAAAACCTATTAGTTTTAATAAAATTGAATATTTTTATCGTAGTTCTGTTTTTTAGTTAATTTTTTGATATTTAGGTGGATCAAACAATGGGCAGGCTGAATACCATTTAACGAAAAACGTATTGAAACTGAATCCAGAATTAAGATTATGAAATTACTATTTAGTTTTATGTTGCTACACAAACATGAACCATAGTATGGAACTGAAAATTTTTTCAGGCAAAACGACGATCTAAGAATTAAGGTTTAAGAAGAATATTAAGAGTTGATGGCAAGAAATGACAAGTTATCATCATTATTACCAAAGGGGAAATTACTAGAGTTTTATTAAATATGACATTCTAAAACCATTTTCCGTCTCTTCTAGTGAATATTTCAAATGTTTTGTAGAATACTTTATCTTTTTATTGATCAGCTTTGCATTACTTTATAAATATGCATTAGACATTTAAAAATAAATTAGTTAGTATTCGTAAAATGATATCAATATCTTATTTGCCCACTTGCATTTTAAACGAATATTCTTACATGTAATGACTGTACCTGAACTTTTGATACGCATTGATAGATATCCTATGTTCCGAAATTTAGGGAAACTAGTGGCAGGTCGGCAGTACACTGTGAAAGATCCTCAGCTTTCGACAATAGTAACACTTTTTAGAACGTCCCATTTGCAAGACTTGAGTGACACTGATCTATTAAAATAGGTAAGTCGATATTATGATGATCATTTGAAATGGTGGGGGATTGATAATCCCAATACCATAACTATTATTTCTTCACAGAAGCTTCAAGAAACACGAATGAGAAAATGATTGTTCCTCTTATAAAACTAGTAAATTCTTGCCAAAGAACTAAAATATGATAACGAGATTTTTTTTTAAAATATTTGTCCGTATGGTGAAAGTGAAAGCAAAATCATTCATTGCAGTTCGACAAATTTCACGAGACTTCTAAAAATTCCACGTTGTAAATTTAATTCTTCTATGGATTGTTGATTTTGAGTCTTATTAACGTGAATGTTGTTAAGATTTAAAGTTGCGTCTTTCTCTTCTGTTTGTTTTAATCATGAGATAAACTAAAGAAAGCTAACGCCTTCCTTTGTGTTTATTTAATTATTTTCAACAGTTTAAGATTGACTTCATTTATAACATGAAACATTAGAAGATTGAATTTAGTGCTAACATCCTTCAAATTAAAGAAGCCAGTTTCAAAGTGTATATAACTTCTTTGTTTTGCAATGATCAGACTATACTCCAATATTTTATGATTGCATTTTCATTGTATATATGCACTGTCTGCACCTATATAGTACTGAATGCATGTACAGTTCAAGATACTGAATATGAAATGAATGTCTTTGTGTCTAATTTCCAATTGAAAGATTTGTCAATCAATTGCCTGCCCGTATAAAAAATTTGAGAAAGAGACTAAAATTTGATTGCCAGTTGTTATATTACGAAATTTTTGTTATACTTGTTAGATACAAGATTGTTTAATAATTTTTTAAATTGAATGGACTAATTTGGACAAAACTCTAGTTTCCACATTGCTCAGTCTCCATGACTTAGAAGCAAAAATATGAACAACTGGTTGTCTTTGAAAAAAAGAAGAAAAACATTTTTTTTTCAGCTAACATAGTTTCAAACAACGATGAGAGATAAAGACCTGAGATCGTTTCGATTTATGTTATAGTGATTTTTTACAGACATGCCCAGTTTTCATTAAAATTTGCTAGGATCTAATGCAGTTTTCAGTTGTACAAGGCAACAAAATATTATGAAACTTATCCACAAAAGGTTCATATAAGTTTCCATTATTTTCCCAGTGGTTTTAAATGTACTTTTAAAATGCCTTATTCAGTCTTCGTTCTTGACCAGTCTTACCAACTAACAACCCGGTAATATTTATGCTTTAGACGGAAACTACTCATTAGCAAATTATCTGAATATTTCTCAGTTCATGTTCAATCTCTTATTGTAACTGAAGGAATGCTAATATGACAAATAATTTCATGAATAAATGATATATGATTGAATATAGAATTTGTCTGAAAATAACAGAGACGTTCCTTCTTATTTCACATCCTATTGTTCTATCTTGATCCAAATATCCTGAGTCAGATACATCACTATAGACTGTATTGTAAAAAAAAGAAGTGTTCATTTGTCTGTGTGGAACTGGAAAAGTAAGAGAGAGAGAGAAGAGAGAGAGAGAGAGAGAGAGAGAGATTTAATGGAGAAAGATCGATGTCTGTACAAGGTTTACTGACGTTGAACTCAAAGGGACTGGATATCAAGAGAATGGGGTGTTAGAGAATGTTGGGGTTTTTTCCTGGTGAACGAGAGGAAGGCAGGGGTCGCTCCTAAGAGATCTTTCTCCCAGGGTCGTCCGGAAACTTTTATCCCCAAAATGCCATGGCTTTGCCCTGTGCCTCCTTCTTCCTCAAATAATAAAGCACTTGAAGTTGCTTTGCCCACCATTGTAACTGCAGACATTTTTGGTTTCGCTGAAGATATTTCATGGCACAACGCCGGTGATGGTCTGAAGTTGCAGGAGTTTCTGTCACTGAGGGCTGGAGTCCAAACAAGAGTTTCTTTTATAATTTAAATACTATTGAATGCTTGCAAGTGTGAACGATCCTTATGTATTGTTGTGCATTTATTTCAGTGAAATCACGATAGTTCTCATGAGGTTTTTATGCCAGAAATTCTATATGTTATTGATTCATGAATGGTGGATATATATAGGGTATTATATATATACTCAATGTCAATGGTAAAACTTTAGGATTATATATCAATATAAGGGTGAAAAGATATATTTATATATAAATATATATATATATATATATATTATATAATATATATATATATATATATATATATATACATTTATATATATATATATATATATATATATATTATTTATATATATTCATATTTTAGGGTAGGTGTATGTATATACCGCATGGAAATATATATGTGCAAATATATAAACTTTATTTATAAATAGATATGTAAAGGTTGTTATCAAGATATATATTATCGATTGAGATGATGGTGTTATATATTTTGGCTCAAATCTGTCATTTATATATACCATTATTACTATATATATCTATATATTCAACGGATTTTATAAATAACGTAAATATTATATATTGTTGGTTGTATTATGTTGTTTATTGTATATTGATTTATATAATATTTCTATTGTTATTAGTCTATATATTAGTTTTATTACTAATTTGATGTTGTTAATTTTAATACTTTTACCTCGGAAATAATATTTGAGCTGATGTTTAGGCAGGGGAATTTTTATTGATGATAAGTTGTCAGAGTACTGCGGGCTCAAAACAAGCGAAGGACAAGAACTTTTCTTGATTAACCCATACGGTCAGTTGAGGTATATGGGATATCGGCTCCCATCTACAAATTTGATGTCAAACTCAGGTGTTTGTGTTTAGAGACGATATCCACAAACGTTGCCATGTTGAATCCCAGGGCGTTTGATCCTGACGCAACCATATTTGTTTTTATCACATCACCGTGATTCATATACAATCGGTAAGTCCAAACGTCCTTATTTATCCAGAAAACTTGGACCTCGGAAATAATATATTTTCATTTGTTTTAAGAATTTCAGATAAGTTCGTTTCAGACGTTAATCCTGAAATTGTTCCTTTATGGATTAAGATTAAATACCTCCTTTGGCAAGATGGGAAACATGTCAACGCCGCTAATTATAGGAAAGTCTTAACCTTTCGTTGCTAGACTATAGACATTGCTTTAATAACACGTGAATGCGTTTAGAGTACACTTATTCACCGAAATTGTCTTCGAATTATAAAATGACAAATGAAAAAATTTTATAAGTCAATCAGATTGACTGCAAATTATTTAGTTGGTGCTTTTCATTAGACTACAACTGAACAGGAACAGCCGAGAAGATTCCAACAAACAAATGGTATCGAGGTGGATTAGTTAGGATTATAGCCCTTATACCCTGGGGGCCAGTTTAAAATCAGTGTAAGAAAACTAGCCCAGAAGTAGTTAAATGAAATGTTGGTGGTTATTTTAATAAGGTATCTCCCTAGACAGGTCATCAATTCCAGGATAAATGATCAGCCATTGGTTGATGGTTCATGCAGATGAGCTTACCAAGGCAAATACACCAAATTCAACACATGGCGACGAAATCATTCAAATGAAAATTACACCATTTTTATTGAGTCTCGGCCTCATCTGTTGCGACCAAACTTATCATACAGCCAAGAAAATTATTCTAATTCCTTAAAGGAAGAAACTTGAAGGAAAGGCTCAGCCTCATCTGTGGTGGACCAAATTGGCATTATCTGATACTTGTCATCCTCAACCTATTCTTACAAAATTTGCATTTCGCTCTAGCGATATTAAGAAAATTCTTAATAATTTTGATAGCTTTGGTGGAGAAGATCCTGATGGTTTCTTCCCTTTGTTTTTTTTTTTTTTTTTTAAGTTTCTAGTACGTTGTCTCCCAATATTAGTAGATTATATAGGTATACGAGACACAGTATCTTTGCAGATGAGCAAAAGATTAGTAATACAGTGCCTGTTCCAAAGAATGGCATATCTGCAGACTTCAGTAACTACAGACAATTTCTATTCTCCCTGTGATCCCCAGAGTAACTGAAAAACTTATTTTGAAGCCGCTATATAAATATGTGGGATATAAAGGATTGTTAACTGATAGCCAATATGCGATGCCCTTTTAGACTTGACATGATATTTGCAAGAGAACCTTGAAAACGGCTCTGAGTGCTGAGTAATTCAAATAGATTTTTGTACTGCTCTCGATTTAGTAAATCACAGGACGTTTATTTATAAACTTCGGAATCTCGGATTAGGTGGGTATGTTTTAGGATTACTTCAAGATTTCCTTACTGGTAGGCAGCATCGAGTGGCTGTTGATGGGATCTTTAGTGAACCAAGACC
Organism: Macrobrachium rosenbergii; assembly: GCF_040412425.1. NCBI lineage: Eukaryota > Metazoa > Arthropoda > Malacostraca > Decapoda > Palaemonidae > Macrobrachium > Macrobrachium rosenbergii. The sequence continues at coordinate 20,802,551 of NC_089797.1, read as the reverse complement.
TGTTGTGTCTGGAGTTCCACAAGGCAGTGTTCTTGGTCCACTGTTATTTTTAGTGTATACAAGTGATATGGTTGTCGGCCTGAAAAACAAGATTGTTCAGTATGCTGATGATGCAACAACTGTAGGTACAGTAAAGTCTCCATTTACGAGAAATGAATCTGCCCTCAACCTCATCATGACATGGACCGGATCAATGAATGGTGTAGTCAGTCGGTGGGGTATGAGGCTGAACTCCAATAATACAAAAACGCTATTGATTGGCATATCTCTTACAGATTCTCCACCTTATCCTCCCCTTCAGGTGGATTGAACTCTGCTGAATGAGTCTGAAACTTTAGCTATTCCAGGTGTAACGTTTGACTCACATCTTACTTTTGAGAAACATCTAATGAAATTCAGCACATGCCATACGGAAGTTGGGTATTGTTCGTAAGGCCTTATATATTTATAACAGTGATAAAATCAATACAACTGTTTTAGGTTATTTGTTCTTCCTTTACTGGAATACTGTTCTACAGTGTGGATGTCTACTTCTGCCGGAGATTTATCTCTTTTAGATAGAGTGGTTGGTGGTGGTAGGTTTCTGTTTCCTAATATTAGCAGTTATGACTTGGACCATCGACAGATGGTCTCTTGTTTGTTAATTTTTCACAAGCTATATTTTAACAGAGATCTTTCTCACTCACATTTGATCCCTGATCCCATTTTCCTGCCGAGAGCAACCTGATAAACAGAACAGCAGCAGTAGTATGCAATAAATGTACCTAGCTTTCGAAATTTTCAGTTCCAGAGGTTCTTTATTCCTCACACCTTTGAATTGTGGAATAGCCTTCCTGAGGATGTAGTGCAATTGGAACTTCAAAAGCTCAAGTGAAGATGCAATGCATTACTACCCTAATACAATCCTCCTTGTATTTTAATAGTTTACTTACATTTATATTTCTTTATTTATTAATTTGCTAAATTATCCGTGTTTTTCTAATAACTGATCTCGTTCTGTATTTCCCTTTACCTCATGTTACCTTTTTCGAATGAACACCAAATTCTTTGGAAACTTGGATTTCAAGTCAATGGTGCCTGTGGGATCGTTCCATATGAATAGGGTTCATCTTCTGAATAATAATATTATCAATAATAATAAAAATTCATAACGATGTTGCGGTGTCTGGAGGATTCTCGGCAATTTATGCAATATTTAAAAATGAATTGCACACAGATGGCTTAGAATTTCCATCAGAATCACTGTACACATCCAGATTTATTATTTCTTTTCGTGTAATGTATGTTGCCCGATGAAGACCTTCGTAAACTGAAAGGTAAATGGCTTAACGTAAAAGAATGAGATACTTTATCATAATACCACGTTTATTCCCGCGTAACAAATGGAGGATCAAGTTCCTATTTATAATGCTGAGAAGAAGAATGACTGGAATTATGTTTAGGCGTAATCTGATTGATGCAAAAGTTAGGAATGAAAATGTGTCTGTAGATAAGATTAAGACCATACATTTGATAAGAAGTATGTGAATGATCGTACAGGAGAAAATGGGGTAAAAATTAAAGTAGGGATTAAGCAAGAAAATAGATGGACTGTATGAAAATGCAAAATAGGAGGATTTGATCAAATAGGAGGATAGCAAGATCTTTTAATTTGCCCATAGAAGTAAAAATATTAGTAAATGTAAAACAGATATAACTGAAATGACAATAGTAAGAAATAATTAAAGGATCTTACAGAGGAAGGCAGGAGAATGGAAAAGGGATGTCAAGGAAAACGTTATTAGGCAAAAGGTAAGTAATTGCCGCAGATGGAAGAAAATGGACATATTTTAAGGGAAATTAGTTGTTCCATAAGGATGTGAATGCTAAGAGACGGTCAATGAACAAATACATTTCAGTAGAAAAGATATGAAAAACCTCATCTTCGTTAAATAGATTCCTTTGTTGGCAGAGTTATTGGTTTGAAGATTTGTTGAATATGAGCAAAGCTGATGGGAGAAGAGATGAGGGTCTATGCAACTTTGCTAATGCGTTTGAAAGTGACTGTAAATATTAAGGAGGATGCTTAACAGAATACAGTTGGAGAGAAGCCAAGAATTTATGAGATAGCGAATTAGCCCTGTCTGTCCAAATGCCAGCGCTGGGATGAGTGATATTTTACTTAGCACACTGTTGTGAAAGTACTATTCATTCTATGATACTCATTCTGGTGCAACTGTATAAAGATACCTATACCTTTTGTAGTCTACCCCTAAAGAGCCCCCTCCCCCCGTCCCCCCCAAACAAAAAAAAAGTAAACTAGGGTCAAACTCATGATAAAATTGCGAATTGAAAATCGCCGAAAATAAGGGGATAAATGCTTAAAATCTGCTCAAATGTTGGATTTTGATGAAGCGCTAATGCGATATAACTGACCCAGCGGACTGGGTTTTAGTGCACGGTTGTAGAAATATAACTGAATTTTGACGTACATTTATAAAGTATTTATCGACAAGTGATAGGTTGCGCAGGAATGCATGAAAAAGATGATCGTTTCGTAGAATAATGTTGGGAGGAGAGCGCGGACTTAGACAAGGGAGAGTATATGTTGCCCAAGTGTTTATCGTAAAGCTGTCATATGAGAAGTTTAAAGGAAGTAAAAGATCTAGATCTAGAAAATGCTTGCGATGAAATCAAGAGTCAATATCGAGGTGGAACAAATATATGATACAGTACAAAAGTAGATGACGGCAATGACTGGAGCGAAATGGGTATTAGAAATGAGTAGACCTGGTAAAAAAATGAGTTTGAAACAAAGGAATAACAGAAACAGCAGAAACTAGTCAAACACGTTCAAAGAGTTTGCAAGAGGGGAAATTTCACAGTAATTTTGAGCAGTCATTGTTCATATGAATGTTGAAGGATGGAAGCTGCTGATAATACAAACATTTGGGAGGACATTTAATGGACGGGGGAAACTTTGAAAAGAGAGTCATAGAATAGGGGGAGCAAGGAAAGTCTTAAGATATGTCCAAATTATTAAGAAGAGACTTTGTGTGTCTATTGTACCTGAGGAAGGAAAGCCAGAAGAGACTGTGGAACTAACTTGTCTATATGAACTTGAACCATGATTGATGGATCAGACTGGAAAGAAAAATGTTGAATCAATTGAGATGAATATTTTTTCGCAGTATATGAGGTGTGAGAAGAATATAAATAGTCTGAAGTGTAGCAATACATAATAGTAGTAAAACTCTAGCATAGGTGGTAGTAGGGTGATCCAGAGTGCTTTCAGATGGTTTGGTCATGTCCAGAAGAACTGAGAACTATAGGCTGATGAAAATAGTGAATAATTCAAAAGTACAAGAGGGAATTATGTTATGTAGACCAAGAAAGTTTAACAAAGACCACTGTGCTGGTTAACAGCTCTCCTAGGGCTCCCCTGAAGGATTAGACTTATTTTACGTGGTTAAGAACCGGCTGGTTACGTAGCAACGGGACCTACAGCTTATTGTGGAATCCGAACCACATTACACCGAGAAATGAATTTCTATCATCAGAAATAAATTCCTCCAATTCTTCATTGGCCGGAGGTGATAGGGAGACCAAGAAAGATCTGTGCAAATTATATCAAATGGGTTTTGAAAAAAAAAAATGGAACTTCGAAAGTATGAGCAAGATAGTTATGAATGGCTTAATGTTTGCAGAAGGTTTGACTTGTAACTGATGAGTGCCCTGTGTAGGTGTATGAAGTGGCCGATGTGGAAGTTTTCCGCACTATAGTTTTTCCAATTTTCAATAGTTAAAGTAAGAGTATTGCACCAATTACTATGTTCTTTCTTCTTTGGACCCGTCCTCTGTAATGAGATGCTATAATTGATATATATATTATACCACACACTTCATCATTAGTTTAGGATATCCATATGCGACTGATAGTCTTCAATATAATAATAACAAGAATGACAAATTATATATGCCTTCTGCGTAACAAAATAATATTCAATGCCTGGGTATTATTGAGCGCCTTGTGCTTCCAATAAAATATCATGAACGGTTGCATCGCTGATCTCAGAGTATTCAATAACGCAAACAATGTGAGTACTGTTATTGTGAGGCCTCTGGAGTTATGGCAACGAAACAGACAAGGGCGTTTCCTCGGTACACCCATGAAAATCGTTATGGTTGAGTTGCCAAATGTTTACTGAGAAAATAGTTTATTTGAATTAAGTCACACGGACAGTACTAGTTGATAAACTTCGGTTAAACAAATGATGTAGCTTGAGTGCACGACCGTTAGTTTCTTGTCGTAAAGCGTAAAAGGTACATTGCCTTTCATTGCAGTAATGCTGCTAAGGGGATAAATTTCTTGTTGATCTCTAGATATAAGGATACAGAGTGCAAGAGGAAATAGGTCTAGTGAAATGAGAGGCATGCAAATCTAAATGTGACACATATAAGTATTCATTTTGATTTTCGCTACTTCGGTGAAAAGAAAAATCTTCATGCACTGAAAACATCTTGTGATTTTCAAGAGTTTGAAAATGCCCATCAGAGTTCCCCATCCATTCTTGATGATTCTTCACTTGTTGCGTGTGTGCGGAGCATTTCCTTACGGATGGCCTCCTTCATCTTTCTTCAGGCGTCGAGGGCAGAAAGCCGAATGTGGACCAGGAAATACCACTGCTATGACCTATAGATATGTATTTAAGGAAAACGTATCTGGAAAATTACGGTCTCTTTTATCTATGGCAGTGCTTGTAGCATGCATGGTTGTACACTTTTTACTTGCTAATTACAATCAGAAAGCCACAATCAATACTATCATTTTGATATGCAACACAGCCATGTTATTATCGGCAATTGTTCTCCAGATCTATCTTTTACTGAACAGGAAAAATGTTGTAGAAATAGCTGAAACAATGATGACAGAAATTCATGGATCAGTTCCTGACTATGTACATAATACTGGGCTGTTCTTTCTCTTCCTCCGTTACAATGTCTTACTTTTTGTTATCATGGGCATATTATATCAATGACGTGAGGCTATCAGCGCTGCACATTGTTTACAGTTTAATGTATGCCTATCATATGATAGTTGGTTGCTTAGCAACATTTGGTCTTGTATACTCCATCATGCAGACTTTATCTTTGAAACTTGAACGAGAGCTGAATAAGCAATACGCTCAATGGACCAACGATCATGTGCCGTGCGATGGTGATGACCGTGGCATTTACAAGCGCAACAGAATCAACTCTCCATGTAATATCTTATTTAACGGAAAGAACACGTCACAAAGGCACAAAGAAAAAGAAGTGTTCATTATTAGGAATCAATTGCGAGATATGAAAAACTTTCCGGCACGCGAAATAGTTGGTAATATAACTGAGGATAAACTGGTAAACAGACAAATGGAATTCGAAAAACTGTGCAAGTGGTTAATATGGATAGATGAAATAACCGAAAAACTGGCAAACTTTGAGAGTTTGCCGCTCATCTTATCGCTGTCATCCAACATCTTGGCCGCACTCACTTTCGTTTGCGTGATTCTCTCTTCGAGTTTCAAGTTACTGTACTGTGTTACAGGAGCCCTTTTCGTGCCTTTGCCCGTCTCGGTATTGTATTCGCCTGACTGCCTGCTTCTAAAGGTAAATTTTCATGCTACTCGTTTGACTGCAACATCTCTCTCTCTCTCTCTCTCTCTCTCTCTCTCTCTCTCTCTCTCTCTCTCTCTCTCTCTCTCTCTCTCTCTCTATATATATATATATATATATATATATATATATATATATATATATATATATATATATATATATATATATATGTAACAAAGAAGACACATTATTCGTAGGCCAACTCGGCATGGAACTTTCATATGAAGCTTAACTCACGTTATTGAGTTACTACAGGCAAAAAGAAAGTACCCTAGATTTTCACGTCATTGATATGTGATGTAGGTTTATGCTAATTTCTATTATGATTAACCGATCTGCAACGAGAATACGTAAGTAATCATAATTACTCCAATGTTCATTATTATGGTAAAGCGTAAGACCATAAATTAACATTATATATATATATATATATATATATATATATATATATATATATATATATATATATATATATATATATATATATATATATATATATATATATATATATATATATATATATATATATATATATATATATATATATATATAATATATATATAATATATATATATATATATATATATATATATATATATATATATATATATATATATATATATATATATATATATATATATATATATATATATATATATATATATATATATATATTATATATATATATAAACTATATTTATATATAATATATATTTATATAGAATAATTAAGCTTTTTGGACAAACAGTGTCCACATTATCAAGTATCCGTACAGTGTACGGATACTTGATAATGTGGATGGTTTGTCAGGAAAGCTTGTAACTTTTCCTGAGTAAATACTCCATTAGATACCATCCAGTTTGAATGAGTCTCTTTAGTAACTCTACTACTCTTTTAGAACTGTATATGTTATATATAGTTACAGAACAATTGTGTATGTATAATATATATATATATATATATATATATATATATATATATATATATATATATATATATATATATATATATATATATATATATATATATATATATATATATATATATATATATATATATATATATATATATATATATATATATATGTATGTGTGTGTGTGTGTGTGTGTGTGTGTGTGTGTGTGTTCTTTTGTCCATCCAGCAGTCTCCATAACTTCTCATTCTCATTAATGTAATACTGCAAATTTTTATGATCGATAGTTTTCTATCTTGTGCTCATGGCAAATCATTATAATGCCGATATCCCTGTATATATATTTATATAAATTACATGACCAAACATTGGGGAAAGACCAATTCCATCGTTTCTGCTATGCAGACGTTGTAAAACCTTTTGAATTTTAATATCACAATCCTGACGTGTGTATTTGTGTGTATTTGATCATGCACGATTTTTTTTTTTTTTTTTTTACAGAAAAGGTCATGGCGAAGGAAGCTGCGTCTCTTGATGGAGAGCCTGAACAACGAAGAACTACATCACGAAGTATGTTAGTCTCATTTGTAACGCCTGTTACTCATCTTACCTTCAAATACTAAATCTTGCAATCTTGCGGTAAATACCATTAATGGCAAAAATCTCAGAAAGAAAATAACTCAGTTCTTTACCTAAATACTCTTATACCAGTGGAAACGATAATATTATTAAAAAAAAAGCAAGGACTAGTTAATGCCCGTTTGTCTTTTACAAGCCTTTAGATTAATGATAGTTTAAAATTTGTTGCATATGCAGCATAAGGAATTCTATATGATTACTCTAAAATTCTCACAGGTAAATACAAGCAGCTTACGGCATCATAACGCGTATAGTTTCAACTCTTTCGGAAAGAAAGTCAATAATTGTCGTCAATTGGCGATTATAATTTTTATTCAATAATCAGAGACTCTGGGAAAGTCAGTCTGGATCATGTTGCAAATATTCGTGTTCTTTATTATTCCAGGTAGAGAAGTAGCAGGTTCCCATGTTATTTTTCCTGTGCCTGAGACAAAGTTGTGTTTTATCTGATTCTACAATTAAGTTTTACTTTAAACTAAAAAAAAAAAAACTGCCACTTTTATCATATTTTTTTGCAATGATGGATTCCATCCAAGAGAGAAACCATCATTCTGGTATAACATAGATCGACAGTAATCAAAATCATGGGATTCATTGTCAAGGTATACATTCTTGGTTGACAAATGAAAACTAGTTCCGCTTAACTGTAAAGATTTTGGCAAGACGTACAAATAAGCAACTATTTTCCACTAATTTAATCAAATTATTCACTACTGATCAAGTAGTTAATGGTCTTCTTTCTTAAAACAAGCTGGCTATCACCAAACTAGTAACGATGTTAATTAAAGCTTCATGAAATAATTCACCAAAGAACAACAACAAACATCCGTCCTTGGAAGAATCTACATAAAATATGAATACTGCACGATGCAAAATTGCTGATATCCACCAAAGTAAATAATCAAAGTCTAGTAGAGAAAGTGTCTCACGTATACAGCAAGGCAGCATATTGTTTATAGTAAACGCTAATCCTGGCATCAGAGAATCTTTCAACCTTTTTATCTTTCAACAATTTTATCATTCCTCTAATTGAATAGCAGAGATTTCTGTCCCAGTTAAGACTGAATGGCTTTACAGCAGTTCATTTCCAGCACCAATGATCAACCCAGGCATGTCTGATATTCTTGTTTGCTGTCAGTCTATTAAAAATCTCTTCAGAAAGTGAGAAAAGAGTTGTATCTAGGAAAAAATTGGCTTCTAAATGGAAGGCTTAGCCAACACAATTCCTCTAGACTAAAACATAGTTTGTTTTTTATTGACATTCATTGCCAGTTAAAATGTATCTAAATTGGAGCAAATGGTTATAATAAAATCAGCCTCATCATCAGAAAACCAGGTTAAAAGATTAGTCCAAGGTAAACTGTTATTTTGCGTACAACCCTGGGTTGTTATAGCACCAAAAGCAGCCTTATGCCAAAATATTGCTAAATACATTAAAGCATAATTATTATTATCAACTTCAATGCAAGAAAACTGAACTTTTAAAAAATCAATACAACCCTGCAGGTTGGCAGAGTGATTTCGTTGCTGGAGTCTGATTTAGAGTTTTCACCTTTCAACCTATTCACTCTCAGCGGGCGCTGCATTAACACTGTAGTTATCAAAAACAAGAGCCGTTGCATATCATTTTTGTATAGCTATGACTTTTGGTAACATTTCTGACTTTCGTTTCATTAGCAAATCATTAAACTTAAACTAATTACGTATTCTTTGCCTCGTTGTACGCTGTTCCTAATTTTCTCACACTTAGCAGTTACATAAAGCCCTCAAGTTATTTCTGTAGGTTTGCTGTCTTTGTGATTATTAAAGCCTCTCCTTCTACACTCCAGTACTTTCACCTCAAATTGCGGAAGATAGAACAGGTGTCTCAATAAAGATAAATAGGTAATAAAGACATGGCAAAGAATTGTTGCCTCAAAATAAGTATGTAACTGATAGCTAAGTAAATAAAAACAAATGCAATTGCATTTTATCACTAAATGATTTCCAAAATGTAGCCTGACGTTTCTTATAAATAAATTATCATCTTTTTTCTGTAATTCCCCCATCCCCCAAAATAAATTTTAGTTTTCAAAAATACTAAGTTGCATTTGTCTTGTTAAAATGGAAAACGTGCCACTCAGAATCGTTCTCCAGAATTAATGAACTTCCATTCCTCAACATACCTAGATTAAGTTCACTAGAAATAAAAATAAAATGATTTCTATTCCACAGATAGTGAGTACTGTGGCGACCTACTTCTTCATAGCATTGCAGTTCAAGATGTCTGAGAATACACCCGATATCTGGAGTGTCGTCAATCTAACTGACATATCTGACTGAGTGCAAAGATAATATAGATTGTTTTGCCTTTCAGATAAACCATTAAGCATTATATTTTATGATTATTTTACCTTCGCTGTAGTGTTGAGAGGTACTTATGTGAGTTATAATAAAACAGAGACCAAGTATATATGAATGTGTTCTTTATACTAAATCCCACTCAAGATGCTGTTCAATATCTGTGAATTGAAATTGGACCAAATATAAAAAAGTGTATAAATTATTACATGTTAATCTACTGATGCCAGCAATGTCGTATCTATAATTCATTACTGTATAACAATAGAAGTTGGTAAATGAAGACATATATCGAGATAGAAATTATCGTAGAAGATGTATTTAAATAAATCTTACATGTATCAAAAACGTAAGAAAAATGAAGTTATACATAATGTCATTTCGTTTAAGTACGGATTCAAACAGCATCAAGTGAGTTTTTATATGAGAAAGCACAGTTAGTAAACTATGCATAGACATATTCATCAGAAATATCAATGATAGGGTCTTGAAAGTTTACAAAAACAACTTTCTAGAACTCTGTAAAAAATGAAACTCTTCTTGAAGTAGTTCGATGTAATTTTATCTCGAGTATGAATGCGTTAGCTGGAAATTTACTTGAAACAGTTTGCACGGGAATTCTATGGCCCATTGTGCGGGAAAGGAGGACATTGTCTAAGAAAATAGGTGGGTATCTGAAAAAATGTATCTTGAATATTTCTTTGCTTTTTATCTGTATTCCCTGTTGTTGAAACAAATTGATATGATATTCCTGCAATAGTTGTAAATCATAAGAAGCGATATTGTATTCATTTTACATCGTTCCTTTATTGAAATCTTGAAACATGTGATGTTACAAAATATATTTTTATAATAGCGACACTTCTAAAAGAAATTTGAAGAAAAATTATCTCAGAGCTTGATCTGAAAGTCGTTCAGTCTCTGAATGCAGAGTACCTACTCTTGGGAAGAGAAACGAACAAGACGTTATTTCCAAATGTATGATCTGAATGCACATTACACGAATTAATATGTTCAGAAAACTTTTCCTGGATTCATCTAACTGAGATAAATCATCCTAAAACGATTCCTATTTCAAATGGTGGAGGGTGAAATTACTGTAAACGTCCCTGCCAACAAGTCGTTGTCAAACTTCGTAAACTACAGACTTTGATGTTCAGCGCTTTGGCATGATTTCCTCTTTCTCTGAATACGCTCACTTGGCGTAAATCAATCCCCAAAAGAGCAGGATTCCTTTTCGTAGTGCAGAGAGCAACGAACACTGAATGTTTCCTTTAACATATATGAATTATGAAGATTGAGCATATATCACGTCACATTAGTGATTATGGCCCGATTCAGGAACTCTTATATACTTAGCTGTAAGAACAATAATATATATATATATATATATATATATATATATATATATATATATATATATATATATATATATATATATATATATAGATAAATAGATAGATAGATAGATATAGATACAAATAGATAGTCGATAGATAGATAGAACAATCTATATTGTAAGTTAAAAATCCCGTAAAATATATCTTCCCATATATAGCTCACAGAGACATTACACTATATTTTTATCTGCACTACCAGATTTATCTAAATCTCAACAAAATTTATTTTATTTGCAACCATTATCCCTTATTTTCTCTCTCTCTCTCTCTCTCTCTCCTCTCTCTCTCTCTCTCTCTCTCTCTCTTGAGATTTAGATAAATCTGATGAGTACAGATAAAAATATGGTAATGTCTTTGAGCTAAGTGGAGATATTTTGCAGGATTTGTAAATCTACAATACACTGTAGATTTCTGACACGATTTCTTCAAAGACGATTGTATGAACAGAGTGAAAAAAAAGGTCTACAAGGTAATTATTCAGGAGTACTGTCATTTCAAGGAGGACATGAACAATTTTGTTATCTCCCCCTCTTTGTGTAGCATGCCACACCCCCCCTTCACCCCAACACACAATCACAGACACACACACGCTCTACCTCATTACGTATATTAGCCCAAAATAACACCACCTTTATACATTATGCCAGCACAAACTAGACTCTTTTTTTAGTGCTGGCTTCTCAGAATAATTAACAATGATAAGATATTGCACCCCATAAGAGGTCGCCTTATTGCTCAAAACTATTCATAAGGACCTTTCTTAACTATAGAATTAATTTTCTTCACAAAATCGTGTTCCTCAATCTTTAGAAGAATTACTGTCCTTTACACCATTTTAAGGTCTTTTTTACCCACAAATATTTCTGACAATATCTTCTTTCATCTTCTGTATTTAGAAGTCATATTTTCGTAATACAAAATAGATTAAACCTTTTCACGTGCAAACCAGAAGTCGCCACATACTACACAAAATGCCTGAGTACTGTGATCCTACTGCCTTTCTAGAAAGCCTATCAACTGGCGGGAGTGTGTGAACGGTGGGAGAGCAGCAAGCTATAATTCGTTGTTTGTTTAACTTTGTTTTATGATTATTTTATATAATGGAAATTACATTCTAAAGAAACTGTATTGGATTACTGCTGCAAGACGCAGAAGGCTTGAAATTTTCACGATAATTTTGTTGAGTGCCTTGAATAATTGTGATTCCACCGCTTTATTTCTCTTAGTTTCGAACCTTATATTGTAGAATAATTGTCGGCATGTCAAATCTTTGTACCCATGCATTATTTTTATTACTGGAACGAAGCAGCGCACACATGGTAATGTCTGAGTTTTTTTTGTTAGATTCTGTTGGCCGCCCCCGGAAAAAAGTACAATGATATCTTGTAAATGGCTTCCCGTTTAGATTTCCACATCTATTTTGGAAGAAAACTTTTAAAATCTAAAGCACATAAAAAAAAAAAAAAAAATGCCTATACTCAAGCTCATATAATTGGCCTTTATTAAAAGAGTTGCCAGAGATCGGAATTTTATCATCATGATTACTGAAACAGAACTATAGTGTATAAAGAATTAATTCATAAAATGCTTATAATTATCAATCGTTACGTTAATATATCTATGCATTTACTCATTATAATACTATAATGCTGAAACACTTACAAAATGCCTCTTGTAAACGAGACAAATCGCTGACATGTCGATACTATCCTCTCTTTAAAGCATCTCCGAAGCATTTGGGAAATGGTACATATGTTTGTCTCGACTGTCAAAGGGTTGATAATGATTCGGGCACCCTGTCTGTCCTCCTTCTACCGCTGCTTTATTTATGGTTAAGGCGGCGTCAATTAGCCACAAATCAATCAATCAGTTATGTTAAAGAAAACCCAAATACTCATTGTTGTACCATTTGAACATCTTCATAAAAACCTAAATGGCAATAATAGTCTATCCTACCTCCTCGTTTCCCATTGAACAGTTCAACATGTTTGACATGAAAAAATCTGTAAAAGAAACCTCTACACTGCCTCGTAAAAGTACAACATAAATTACCTAAATTATGCTATTTACACAGGAAATCGTCAACGTCAATCATATAAATATTTGCACTGTGTTTTATTTTCATTTTCAAAAAATATTCTAAATTATAAGTTAAGACATAAAGCAGTAGTTACGTTAGTTATTTTCCCTTTCTGATCTCAGATCATTCCATGCTGTACCATCTTAACAGACTTTATATAATATATACTTGAGCAGTTTCAGTTTGCTGTGTCCAAGGAATGAAGTGGACAGAACTTCAGGGATTCTGCTCGATTGCCGTAGGTTCCTTGCTGGAGCCTAGGGACAGTAATTTGTTCTAGATAGGAACTACCATCATATTATAAGACTGCATTGGGAAGATAGTGAAGAGACACACACAAGGATAAAAGAAATTATTTATCTATTTTAATTTTGTATTTCATAAGGGCATATATTTATATTGCAATGCAGAAAAGAATAATCCATGACAATTGTTCCAGCAAATTTACACATGGATAAATTTGGAACAGATTGATAACCAAATATGAAAGGCATATTGATTCGTAGATACATATTCAGATATTTGCGTAGTTTTATACGTCTGTGGTATTAATCATAAGGGTTAATTCACACAAAAAAGTTGCACTAGAAAACAAACGAGTGGACCAATGGCTTACAATTTCGAGGTAAGATATGCTAAAGCTCTATTATGAAACGGAGGAAATTCGGAAAGCTCTTTTCAATTTCTTCAGTTTTCCTTCCCTTAAAATTAGTTTAAAACAACTATGTTCTATTTACATGTCTAAAAAAATGAAATTCCTACACGTCATGCAGTGAAAGATATGTCAACGTGAAATTCTTTAGAATATGAAATATATTCATTGCAATTCCCAGTGTTAGTTAAATTTTAACGTAGACGCCGTTCGTCCCTTGGGGAAAGTTGCTGATTTTCAATAATATATGAGAATTTCTTGTTTCACTTAGATAGCTGTGACAAGGGCAAAGGAATTCAGAAGGAAGACGTAGACCTGATTATTTTATGAAGAGGACACAAACCTAAGGTAATAATTGAGATAATAAATGGTATATCTTCGTTACATCCTTGTATTCGTCCACTCGTGTAACATGTAGCATTCTCAATATTTGTTATTCATGAAAAACATGCACAGAGTTATATATGTATATATATATATATATATATATATATATATATATATATATATATATATATATATATATATATATATGTATATATATATATATATATATATATATATATATATATATATATATATATATATATATATATATATGTATAATTCACAAAACATACACTTACACATACACACACATATATATATATCACACACATATATATATATATATATATATATATATATATATATATATATATATATATATATATATTTATATATATATATATATATATATATATATATATATATATATTTATATATATATATATATATATATATATATATATATATATATATATATATATATATATATATATATAGACGAATAGATAGATAGATAGATATATATATACATATATAATATATCTATATATATATATATATATATATATATATATATATATATATATATATAACATATATATATATATATATACATATACATACATATATATGTGTGTGTGTGTGTATGTGTGTGTGTGCTTATTATTTTTCTCATAAGTTTATTCTCGTTGATTTACAATCTGTATACTGAGTAAGGCACCTGCAGTGCAATGTAACATTTAAAAGGGACCTGTTGTGATTGTGTCACAATTATTAATCAAATAATAATAATTAATTTATGCACAGGTGAGAAAGTCGAGTTGAGGTCTTTTCCAACATTTTTGAAATGAATGCATTAGGTATTAATGCCAGATTTACATTTTCCAGTTTTCACAGTCCATAAAATCTAATGTTCAGAACTCTAGCTTAAGCATAGTTTTGTTTCTGTGTCATAGCGTCTGATGAGCTTTTTAATTTTCCCACTTTAGGCCCTTATCAACACTACAAATAGTGATAATTACTAGCTGTTCATCAATTTATTCTCGTTCTGTTTAATCACGCTTTACAGGGCAACGAGACGGGTCCTATGAGCATCGGAACAATAATGTGAACAAGTGAAATCCTGATTGTATATAGAATATACAATCTATATATGATCTATTTAATATGCTTAAAAACGTTACCACGAGTGAGGTACGTAACTGCAAAGACTGCGGATATAATTCGTGAACTTCTTTGAAAATACTGAACCAGAAGGGTACGGCAAATATATTATAGATATGGGATAATAATTCAAACGAGGGAAAAAGTTCATATTTGAGGTACAGTATGAATAGAGTTCTACTGAAGACATTTGATAAAGTGGTTATTTAATAAACTTTTGAATATCCAAACAACATTAGAAGTTAAAGATATTCAGTAGTAGTCAGATTGATGAGTGATCGCATTACACAGGGACTGGCTAGACCAAAGCATGTATCTAAGAGGAAAGGTGAGCAGAATTTCACATTTGGTCACAAGTGTTATTAAAGAGAGAGAACCATTTCATTTATGGTTTACTTGAAAGTTCTGGAAGATATATGATTCGGACTAGGTGCCTTTCGAGTATTTGGAAATAAGAGAACACCGCCACCATACATGAAGGTTGGGTTGTAGAGGTATATGAGGAGGAGAGCAGTGACATTTGCATAAGAGACGGAAAGGTCAGCTGGAAAATGAGAAAGCCAAATTATGGTCATTTTAGTAGGGGTTAGAGTAAACAAAATTAAGCAGACATTCTTATTAACTCCTCATTAGCCCACAATTCTTTTGAGGAGTCGTATTTTTGTTTTATCTACAAGAATGGTCGGAAATAGAAACTTCTTTTATCTGACTGAAAACAAATTTAAAATCAAATAAAACAACAGACATAAAGTGGTAACTTTGTACTAAATGAGTTAATGAAACAATTATGAGTTTACAGTTTAAACCTTATTATTCCCTCAGATTGAACTATGATTTATGCATTGTTTTTTGCGTTTGATTTTAAAGATATTATTTAGCGCAAGAAACAAAAAAGGTGACGGAGATCTACCAATAAGATTCTTTCTCAGATCCATCTTGACAGAGCTGAGGAAAAAAAATGTTGGCAGCAAGGAATAAAAGATTTATTGTAGATGATGCTTCTGTCTTCTGCAAGAGACAAAAGAATATTTAAATTTTTTTCATAGATATATCACGAGGTGGATGGCCACATAATCCTAATGTTTTTTTTTCAGAAATGACCCGGGTGATTTATCTTCGCTACATAAAGACTTGAAAAACAAAGGTAAAAGCGTGGAGCTGGTCGAAAACTTCTTCTTAAATTTAGAACCAAGAAACAAAGATGGGATAAGATTTTGGTTTTTATTTGCTCTGCAAGAGAGAGAGAGAGAGAGAGAGAGAGAGAGAGAGAGAGAGAGAGAGAGAGAGAGAGAGAGAGAGAGAGAGAGCTTTAAATAAGTTTATTTACTTTAGCCAACTTATCCCTTTGCTTCATGAAATATGCTCTTTCTTTGCTGTGCGACAAGAGTGAAAATTCCTTGTCATTTTTCTGAGAAATACAAAACTTTAATGAGTGAAGCTGAGTGAAGCCTTAACACGATCTATTGCCAGAAAAGTAACTGAAACGACATTCATTATCAGCAACAACAAGTCAAACGTGAGATATTCTAGGAAGCAGAAGTAATTGTAAATACATAAATGAACGAATAGGGACATGGAATCGATAGTGTTGTCTACCTACTAGATGGGGCTTACAAGACCTCACAGTTATCAGCTCACTTGCAACCAATCTTATTGATACTAGATTAAGTCCTGAATAAAAAAATATATATTATCCCTTTTACGTGTTAACCAATATTTTGTTGAATGTTCATAATATGAGGATGATTTTTGTCTATGCTGTCATTAAGTCATGCAAATCTTAAAGTAACTGTAGAAAGTAGCCGTTATGCGGGAATAACCAAACATAAATTTTGTTCCACTGACTGCCTTATACGCCTTATACGGTACGTGTATAACCCCCCAGTGCATACTGAGAATGGTTGTGCCTTTTGTTAGCATAACGCCCGTTGATGCACTAGGTATTTTATAAATGCATCGCATGTCGGTTCTAGACCACTCCTTTAACCCTCAACCTTAAGAGATGGAAATAACTTAATTTTGGTTAAACCGAATTTCAGTGTCCCTGTATTTCAGATTTTTGCCGCCGTGTGTACAGGTCAAAGCAACCTTCCCATCGACAAGATCCCAGTTGGCCTGTTTAAGTGCTGTGTTTCTCGACCTTTGCTGTGGTATTTCTGAACAGAACTTGAAGATTTTATTGTGCAGCTTCACAATTTTTGCATCTTCTTCTTATTTAATTGCTGAGCCAAGCTTCATCGAAATCTGTATCTGAAATAGAGGCCAATAAACACTGGCCCATTAATAGGAGGCATGAGCTAATTGCTGTTAATGCGCATTGGCTGTACGTATTAGCAAAATTCACAGAAATTCATACAAGCCCGTATAAGTAACCACTTCGATACAAAAAAAAAAAAAGGATGCTGTAGTTCTATATTTACCTGTGAGCTTCCACATGTTACTTATAATTATCCTGCTATCGAACAACTTCAGACAGCTGTTTCAACTGTTATCTCAAGATTTCAACCATACTACGTTAGATCTACAATGAAACTACACTCCACTATACTGAAGAGTAAAAAAAAAGATACAGAATATCAATACTTAATTTTGATACATTTATGCAGCTCTGAAGAGAATAACTAATTACCCCGGTCGAAGTTCCAAGCCATAATCTTATTAAAACGTATTCTGTCATGAAAATATGCTCGTGGTGCTTTTGTCATGATTCATTACTGATTTTGTAAGCGATGCGAAAGTTACCACATTTTCGTGTTATTACGTTGGTTTTAAATTGTCCTCAGGATAAAGATTATGAACGTTATCTACAAACACAGAAGAATTATCATAACCACAAGCGCACATAAAAAGTCATACTCTTAAGAATGATTGCAACATATAAAAAAGATTATTTTCGTTTAACACTGGCTACCTCGCAGTAATTCATGGCCCAAACTTATATATATTATTTTAATTTTTCATAGTAAAAGTAGTTATGGAGCAGTTGATTGTGCTGCTTTTCTCTTTTTATTAGTTTGTTACTGTGTATTGTTTTAATACCTTAATTCATTCATTCTTGAACATTTTTTCAGGTACGTCTCCATTCTTATAATAATGTTCATTGCTTAGAGAAGCACCATTTTGGGCATATAAGAAGATAATATTAGACTTAATGCTTCTCTGTGTCTCCTTAAAAGATTTTCTGTCAGCATGTCCTTCACTTGATAAGAAAAACGCAACAAACTTCCATTTCCCCAATGGTGCGTTCGTTTAGGAAATTATGTATAATCGAATCTCCATTCTCTCTTGGCGGTCTTTGACATCAGTTTAAGGAAGCGGTAAAGTAATAAGTGTAGGATTTCCACGAAGACCATTAAGGCCACTAGGTAGAAGAAGTCTGGATTTGATCTACTGTCGAATCATAAAAGGTTTCCCTTCAGCAGGGGACAATCGAAAATTCGAACGACGGGGAATTTTGTGGTCGTTAACGTTTGCCTCTGATTCAACCCCTTTTGTGGCAGTTGAAAAGCCTTTGTCATGCTCCACGATAAAGTGAAAGACATAATTTATCAGGACAATGAATGATAAATGTGAGATGTCATGTTTAGGAATCAACGGCAGCCTCTGAATTTTTATCAGCATGCCCTTTAGGTATTCGCTGTTGAGCCAAATCGGAAAATGTAGTCCAACGATTGACTGCAAAGATGTTACTGGTGTTTCCATCTTACAACAAAATACATGTTTTCTAAGACCCTTATGTTAGGTGTCTAGTAAAATTAAATAGATATTTATTGCATCTTTTCTTAAAAGGTTTATAGAAAATATAGAAAAATGTGGTAGTAATATTTTCAGAGACATTCATTTATTTACAAGACATTTGTCTTCGGAGGTTAAAAAGAAATCTTGGTTCTGGACACATATTATGATATTAATAGAATCTGGGATTTCTGTCATTCCCTGCCTAACTAACTCTCCTCCTCTTCAATCTCGATTTGTAGATGGTTTGCAACCCTACTGAAATTACCATAATTTTTGGTTCTCATTTTCCAGCTGACCTTCCACCTCTTATGCAAATGTTACTGCTCCTCCTCTTATGTACCTCTACAACCCAACCTTTCATGTATGGTGGCGGTTTTCTTTATTTTCAAATACTAGAAAGGCACCTAGGTCCCTTAATAAATCATATAACCAGAACTTTCAAGTAAACCATAAAATGAAATGGTTCTTTCTCTTTAGTCCTAAACTGTTGTGACCAAATGTCTGTTAAATTAAAAGCTATACCTTATTTCTTATCCAATACATGCTTTGGCGGTGTTAGTTATTTCTGTGTAAAAATGCGATCATGCTTTTCATCCAGAACGTTTTCAACTAAAGAAAACTAAATATCTTTTTAACTGTTCTAATGTTGTTTGGATATTCAGAAGTGTATTAAATAACCACTTTATCAAATATCTTCTAGTAATAAACTTCATGTTGTTTTGGATATGCAAAGTGTATAGAACTCAAATATGAACTTCTTCCTCGTTTGAATTATTATCCCATATCTATATATATTTGTACCCTTTTCTGGTTCAGTATTTTCAAAAAGTTCACGAGTTACATCCTGCAGTCTTTGCAGTTATGTCCCTCACTCCCGGTAACGTTATTTAAACATAATAAATAGATTGTATATACAATCAGGATTCCGCTTGTTCACATTATTGTTCCGATGCTCATAGGACCCGTCTCGTTGCTCTGTAAAGCGTGATTAAACAGAACGAGAATAAATTGATGAACAGCTAGTAATTATCACTATTTGTAGTGTTGATAAGGGCCTAAAGTGGGAAAATTAAAAAGCTCATCAGACACTATGACACAGAAAGGAAACTATGCATAAGTTAGAATTCTGGACTGTATTAGATTTTTTGACAGTGAAAACTGGAAAAATGTAAATTTCAAGATTAATTGTATTACTTTAAAAATATTGAAAGACCAAACATTCAGATTTCTCACCTGTGCATAAATTAATTATTATTATTTGATTAATAACGGGGTTGTGCCACAATCATAATAACAGGTCCCTTTAAAACATTATACTGTGGGTGCCTTAGGGGCAGGCGATTGTAAATCGGTGCAGAAAACAAAGGAGAAAAAAATGCAACGCCCTTGCATGGGTTGAAAAAAAGACGAATGATAATTACACACGGGAGTTATTTGAATATGTTTCATTCACTTCATAATAGAATAATAGTTATATATATATAGGAAAACATATAAAGGTTATGAATACATTGGTACTATTTGAATTTATATTGGTCAAAACAGGCCTATCTGTCATGAGAAGATATTCACGCTTTGTTGAAAATATGTAATATATATATATATATATATATATATATATATATATATATATATATATATATATATATAGGTATGAATATATATATATATATATATATATATGTATATATATATATATATATATATATATATATATATATATATATATATATATATATATATATATATATATATATATATATATATATATATATATATATATATATATATATATATATATATATATATATATATATATATATATATATTATTTATATATATATATATATATATATATATATATATATATATATATATATATATATATATATATATATATATATATATATATATATATATAACTTGTGTATGTTATTCATGAATAAATATTGAGAATGCTACATGTTATACTAGTGGTCGAATACAATACGATGTAAGCAAGATATATACCATTTATTATTTCAATTGTTATCTTTCGGTTTGTGTCCCTCTTCATAAAATAATCAGGTTCACGTTCCTCTCTTCTGAATTCCTTTGCCTTTGTCACAGCTATCGAAGTGAAATGAGAAATTCTCATATATTATTGAAAATCAGCAACTTTCCCAAGGGACGAACGACGTCTACGTTAAAATTTAACCAACAATGGGAATAGCAATGATTATATTTCATATTCTAAAGAATTTCACATTGATATATCTTTCACTGCATGACGTGTAGGAATTTTTTTTTTTTAGACATGTGAATAGAACATAGTTGTTTTAAACTAATTTTATGAAGGAAATCGAAGAAAATTGAAAAGGAGCTTCCTGAATTTCCCCCCGTTTCATAACAGAGCTTTTGAGCATATTTTATCTTGAAATCGTAAAGCATAGGTCCACTCGTCGGTTTTCTAGTGTAACGTTTTTTTTGTGTGAATTAACCCTTATGATTAATTCCACAGACGTATAAAACTACACAAATATCTGAATATGTATCTACGAATCAATATGATTTTCATATTTGGTTATCAATCTGTTCCAAATTTATCCATGTGTAAATATGCTGAAACAATTATTTACGGGATTATTCTTTTCCGCATAGCACATAAATATATGCACTTATGAAATATACAAATTAAAATAAATAAAAAATTTTTATCATTGTGTGTCTCTTCACCATCTTTCCTAGAATGCAGTCTTAGTAATATGATGGTAGCTCCCTATCTAAGACAAATTACCGGCCCTAGGCTCCAAGGAACTCGCTGCAGTCGAGAATCCCTGAAGTTCTGTCCACTTCATTCCTTGACACAGTCAAAACTGAAACTGCTCAGGTATGATATAAAGTCAGTGGAGATGGTACAGCAAAGAATGATCTGAGCCCAGTAAGGGAAAATAATTAACGTAACTACGCTTTATGTCTTAACTTAGAATTTAGAATATTTTTTTGAAAATGGAAATAAAACCCAGTGGAAATATTTATAAGATTGTAATTGACGATTTCTTGTGTAATTATTATAATTTTGGTAATTTATGTTGTACTTTTACGAGCGAGTGTAGAGATTTCTTTTTGCTAGATTTTCTCATGTAGAATACAAGTTGAACTGTTCAAAGGCGAAACAAGCTGAGTGTAGTGGATAGTATCTATTATTGTCATTTAGGCTTTCATCAAGATGTTCAAATGATATAACAAACAATGAGTATTTGATTGGATTTTCTTTAACATAATTGATTGATTGATTGGTTATTTGGCGTTACAGCATCTAGATTATTGACGCAGCCTTAACCGTAAATAAAGCAACTGTAGAAGGAGTGCAGACAGGGTGCCCGAATCGTTATCAACCCTTTGACAGTTGAGACAAACATGTATACCATTTCCCAAATGCTTCGAAGATGTTTTAAAGAGAGAATATAGTCTCGATATGTCAGCGATTTACCTCGATTACAAGAGGGTTTTGAATAAGTGTGTATTTCAGCATTAAGTTTTATAATGAGTAAATGCATAGATATATTAACGTAAATTTAGATTGATAATTATAAGCATTTTATGAATTCAGTTTTACATAATTGTTGTTCTGTTTCAGTAACTAAGGATAATAACATTTCGATCTCTGGCTAATTCATTTAATAAAGGCCAATTATATGAGCTTGAGTATAGGCATTTTTTTTTATATGTGCATTAGATTTTAAAAGTTTTCTACCAAAATAGATATTGTGGAAATATAAATGGGAACCATTTACAAGATATCGTTATATTTCTTTCCTGGGGGGTCAACAGAGTCTAACAAAAAGCTCAGACATTACAATGAGTGTGCTGCTTCGTTCCAGTAATAAAAATAATACATGGGTAAAAAGCTTTAACATGCCGACAATTATTCTACAATATAAGGTTACGAAAATAATAGAAATAAGGGGGTGGAATCAATAATTATTCAAGACACTCAACAAAAATTCCTTTGACAATTTCAGCCTTCATGTCTTGCAGCAGTAATAAAATTATATTTTCTTTAGAAGGTAATTCTCTATTATATAAAACCATCATAATACAAAGTTAAAACCTGTTCCCACCGTTCAGCCAGTTGATAGGCTTTTAGAAAGGCAGCAGGACTGCACACTATCTCAGAAATTTTTGAAGTATGTGGTGATCTCTGGTTTGCGGTGAAAAATTTAACTTATTTATAATACGAAAATATGCCCTTCTAAATACAGAACATGAAAGAAGATATGTCAGGAAGTATTTGCAGGTAAAAAAAATAGTTTTTAAAAGATGTAGCGACAGTACCTTCTAAAACTAGACGCACCTGTTTGAGGAACAATGATTTTAGTGAAGAAAATGAAGAAAGATTCTTTATGAATAGTTTTGACCAATAAGTGACCTGTCCTTTGGGGTGCAATATCTTATTATTGTTTATTATTCTGAGAAGCTGAAAACTGGAAAGAGCAAATTTGTCTTGACACCTCAGAAGTTGGGAGTTTAAACAATATAATTGTTAATAATGCCTGAAAATGGCATGTAAAGGGGATTAGAATTCCATGATGATAGTTTAGTTTGTGCTGGCATATACTGCATAAAGGTGGTGTTATTTGGGCTAATATATGCATGAGATAGAGGTTATGTGTGTGTGTGATTATGTGTGATTGTGTGTGTGGGGTGTGTGTGTGTGTGTGTGTGTGGGCATGCTAGACAAAGACAGAGAGATAACAAAATTGTTTATGTCCGCTTGAAAATGAAAGTATTCTTGAATAATTAAATGGTAAAACTTTTTTTTACTCTTGTTCATACAACTGCCTTTGGAAAGGTTCCGTGTCAGAAATCTTATATATTGTAGATTTAAAATCCTGTAAAATATCTTCCACTTAGCTCACAAAACATTACCATATTTTTATCTGCACTATCAGATTTATCTAAATCTCAACAAATTTAGAGAGAGAGCAAGAGTCCCTTAGTCTAGAGAGAGAGTGAGAGAGAGAGAGTTTATATATATATATATATATATATAATGGTTATATAATATATAAATAAATTTATATTGAGAGAGAGAGAGGGACGAGGTTTAGATAAATCTGATAGTGCAGATAAAAATATAGATAAATCTGATAGTGCAGATTTTACGGGATTTTTTAAAAAATATAGACTGTAATGTCTTTGTGAGCTAAGTGGAAGATATTTTGGGATTTTTTAATACAATATAGATTGTATTTCTATCTATCTATATATATATATATATATATATATATATATATATATATATATATATATATATATATATATATACATATATATATATATATATATATATATATATATATATATATATATATATATATATATATATATATATATATTATTGTTATTTTATATATAATTATTATTATTTTATATATAGGAGTTCCTGAATCGTGGGCCTTAATCACCAATGTGGACGGATATTATGCTCAATCTTCATAATTCTCATATGTTAAAGGAAACATTCAGTGTTCGTTGCTCTCCAAGCATACAAAAACGAACCCCGTTTCTTTTGGGGACGGATTAGGCACAAGTGAGCGCATTCAGAGAAAGAGGAAATCATGCCAAAGCGCCGTGGAACATCAAAGTTTGGTAGTTTACGAAGTTTGGACAACGATTTGTTGGCAGGGACGTTTATGCAGTAATTTCACCCTCCACTGACGAAAATAAGGGAATCGTTTTAGGATGCATTTTATCTCAGTTAGATGGAATCCAGGAAAGTTTTCAACATACAATTCGTGTAATGTATGATTTGTATCATACATCTGGAAATAACATCTTGTTCGTTTCTCTTCCCAGGAGTAGGTATTCTGGATTCAGAGACTGAACGTGATTTTCTGTGATCGTTTGAGATAATTTTCTTCTTAAATTTCTTTTTGAAGATAATGATAATATAAAAACATATTTTGTAACACCCACATATTTTTAAGATCTCAATTAAGGAACGACTTAAAATGAGAAAGCAATATTTGTTTTTACATCTATTAAATTATTGCAGGAATAGCAGTCATCAATTTCTGTTTTACCAAACGGGGAATACAGATGAAAGCAATGAATATTCAAGATACATTTTTTTCAGATACTTAATTTTATTTTCTTAGAAAATGTCTTCCTTTCCCGTGCATACTGGCCATAGAATTCCCGTGCAAACTGTTTCAAGTAAATTTCCAGCTAACGCATTCATACTCGAGATAAAAATTACATCGAATTATTTCAAGAAAACTTTCATTTTTTACACATTTCCAGAAAATTATTTTTGTAAACTTTCAAGGCTCTATCAATGATATTTCTGAGGAATAAGTCTATGCATAGTTTACAAACTGTGGTTTCGCAAAGAAAAACTCACTTGATGCTGTTTGAATCCGTAGTTAAACGAAATGACAGTATGTATAATTTAATTTTTCTTACGTTTTTGATACATATAAGATTTATTTAAATATATCTTCTACGATAATTTCTATCTCGATATATGTCTTCATTTACCAACTTCTATTGCTATAACAGTAATGAATTATAGACATGGTATTACTGCCATCAGTAGATGTAACATGTAATAATTTATATTAATTATATTTGGTGCAATTTCAATTCACAGATATTGAATTGAATATCTTTTTGCTCGGGATTTTAGTATAAAGAACACATTCATATATATTTCTAGTCTTTGTTTTATCATAAATCTCACGTAAGTACCTCTCAACACCACAGCAAGGGTAAAATAACCAGTATAAAATATATACGTCCGATGGTTTATCTGAAAGGCTAAACAATCTATATTGTCTTCGCACTCACTGAGATATGTGAGTTAGATTCACGACACCCCAGACATCGGGTGTATTCTCAGACATCTTGAACTGCAATGCTATGAAGAAGTAGGTCGCTACAGTACTCACTATCTGTGGAATAGAAATTATTTTATTTTTATTTCTAATGAACTTAATCTCGGTATGTTGAGGGATGGAAGTTCATTAATTCCGGAGAAAGATTATGAGGGAAACGTTTTCCATTTTAGCAAGACAAAACCAACTTAGTATTTTTGAAAAACTAAAATTTATTTTGGGGGATGGGGGAATTACAAAAAAAAAAAAAGGATAAAGATCAATAATTTATAAGAAACGTCAGACTACATTTTGGAAACCATCTAGTGATGAAAAACGCAATTGCACTGTTTTCATTTACTTATTCATCAAGTTATACACACACTTGTTTTATAAATAATTCTTGTCATGTTCCGTATTACCTACTTATTTTTATTAAGACACAGTCCTATCTTCCGTAATTCCGATGGTGGGGTATATCAGAGGTAATAGCTGAGAGGTGTTTTAATAATCACAAAAGACAAGTAAAACCTATACAGAAATAACTTGAGGGCTTTATGCAACTGCTGAGTGTGAGAAAATTAGGAATGAAAGACACAAACGAGGCAAAAGAAAACGTAATTAGTTCAAGTTTAAGATTTTACACGAAAATTCCAGAAAGAGAAATGTTAACAAAAAATCATAGCAATACAAAATGATATGCAACGGCGCTGCCTTTGATAACTTACAGGTATAATGCAGCGCCCGCTGAGAGTGAACAGGTTGAAAGGTGAAAACTCTAAATCAGACTCCAGCAACGAAATCACTCTACCAACCTGCAAGGTTGTATTGATTTTTAAAAGGTTCAATGTTTTCGCTTTGAAGTTCATAATAATAATCATGCTTTAATATATTTAGCAATATTTTGGCATAAGGCTGGTTTTGGTGCTATGACAACCTAAGTTGTACGCAAAATAACAGTTTACTCTTGACTAATCTTTAACTCGGTCTTCTGATGATGAGGCTGATTTGTATTTATTATATTTTCTATAGATACATTTGTGAATGTCAATAAAAACAAACTATGTTTTAGTCTGGAATTAAGCTAAGCCTTCCATTTAGAAGACTATTTTTTCCAAATACAACTCTTTTGTCACTTTCTGAAGAGATCTTTGATAGACTGAGAGCAAACAAGAATATCAGACATGCCTGGGTTGACCACTAGAGCTGGAAATGAACTAAACCCTTTCAGCCTTAACTGTGACAGACATCTCTGATATTCACTTAGAGGAATGATAAAATTCTAAGATTGAAAGATTATCTGATGTCAGGATAAGCGTTGTTACTATAAACAATATGCTGCCTTGCTATACACGTGAGACACTTTCTCTACTAGACTTTGATTATTTACGTTGGTGGATATCAGCAATTTTGCATCGTGCAGTATTCATATTTTATGTAGATTCTCTGGCGACGGGGTGTTTGTTGTTGTTCTTTGGTGAATTATTTCATGAAGCTTTAATTAATTTCGTTACTAGTTTGGTGATAGCCAGCTTGTTTTAAGAAAGAAGACCATTAACTACTTGATCAGTAGTGAATAATTTGATTAAATTAGTGGAAAATAGTTGCTTATTTCTACGTCTTGCCAAAATTTTTAAGTTAAGCGGAACTAGTTTTCATTTGTTAACCAAGAATGTATACCTTGACAATGAATCCCATGATTTTGATTACTGTCGATCTATGTTACACCAGAATGATGGTTTCTCTCTTGGATGGAATCCATCATTGCAAAAAAAAATATGATAAAAGTAGCAGTTTTTTTTTAGTTTAAAGTAAAATCTAATTGTAAAATAAGATAAAACACAACTTTGTCTCAGGCATAGGAAAAATAAAACATGGAAACTCAAGTTACTCTCTACCTGGAATAATAAAGAGCAGGAATATTTGCAACATGATCCAAACTGACTTCCCAGAGCCTCTGATTATTGAACAAAATTATAATCGCCAATTGACGACTATCATTGACTACCTTTCCGAAAGAGTTGAAACTGTACGTGTTATGATGCCGTAAGCTGCTTGTATTTACCTGTGAGAGTTTTAGAGTAATCATATAGAATTTCTTATGCTGCATATGCAACAAATTTTAACCTATCATTAACCTAAAGGCTTGTAAGAGGCAACCGGGGCATTAAACTAGTCATTTTTTTTAATAACATTATTCCTTCCACTGATATAAGAGTATTTAGGGAAACAACTGAGTTTTTTTTTCTTTCTGAGATTTTTGCCATTAATGGTATTTACCGCAAGATTGCAAGATTTAGTATTTGAAGGTAAGATGGCGTTACAAATGAGACTAACATACTTCGTGATGTGGTTCTTCGTTGTTCAGACTCTCCTTGAAACGACGCAGCTTCCTTCGCCACGACCTTTTCTGCAAAAAAATTCATGCATGATCAAATACACACAAATACACGTCAGGACTGTGATATTAAAATTCAAAAGGTTTTACAACGTCTGCATAGCAGAAACGATGGAATTGGTCTTTTCCCAGTGTTTGGTCATATAATTTATATAAATATATATACAGGGATATCGGCATTATAATGATTTGCCATGAGCACAAGATAGAAAACTATCGATCATAAAAAATTGCAATATTACATTAATGAGAATGAGAAGTTATGGAGAATGCTCGATTGAAAAAGAACAACACACACACACACACACACACACACACACACACACACACACATATATATATATATATATATATATATATATATATATATATATATATATATATATATATATATATATATATATATATATTATATATACATACACAATTGTTCTGTGTATTAGTAGTAGAGTTACTAAAGAGACTCATTCATATTGGATGGTATCTAATGGAGTATTTACTCATAAAAAGTTACAACATTTCCTGGACAAAACCATCCATTATCAAGTATTACACTGAACGGATACTTGATAATGTGGACAAATAATCCAGTTTTGAATATCATCCAAGAAAGCTTATATAAAAGAATTTTCTGAATAAATAATCCATTAGATATACCATTTGAATATATATATATATATATATATATATATATATATATATATATATATATATATATATATATATATATATATATATATATATATATATATATATATATAGTATATATATATATATATATATATATATATATATATATATATATATATATATATATATATTATAATGTTAATTTATGGTCTTCCACTTTACCATAATAATGAACATTGAGTAATTATGATTTTGTTGCAGATCGGTTAATCATAATTGAAATTTATAAACATACATCACATATCAATGACGTGAAAATCTAGGGTACTTTTTCTTTTTTGCCTGTAGTAACTCAATAACGTGAGTTAAGCTTCATATGAAAATTCCATGCCGAGTTATAACGAATAATGTGTCTTCTATATATATAATGTGTATATATATATATATATATATATATATATATATATATATATATATATATATATATATATATATATATATATATATATATATATATATATATATATATATAGAGAGAGAGAGAGAGAGAGAGAGAGAGAGAGAGAGAGAGAGAGAGAGAGAGAGAGATGTTGCAGTCAAACGAGTAGCATAAAAATTTACCTTTTAGAAGCAGGCAGTCAGGCGAATACAATACCGAGACGGGCAAAGGCACGAAAAGGGCTCCTGTAACACAGTACAGTAACTTGAAACTCGAAGAGAGAATCACGCAAACGAAAGTGAGTGCGGCCAAGATGTTGGATGACAGCGATAAGATGAGCGGCAAACTCTCAAAGTTTGCCAGTTTTTCGGTTATTTCATCTATCCATATTAACCACTTGCACAGTTTTTCGAATTCCATTTGTCTGTTTACCAGTTTATCCTCAGTTATATTACCAACTATTTCGCGTGCCGGAAAGTTTTTCATATCTCGCAATTGATTCCTAATAATGAACACTTCTTTTTCTTTGTGCCTTTGTGACGTGTTCTTTCCGTTAAATAAGATATTACATGGAGAGTTGATTCTGTTGCGCTTGTAAATGCCACGGTCATCACCATAGCACGGCACATGATCGTTGGTCCATTGAGCGTATTGCTTATTCAGCTCTCGTTCAAGTTTCAAAGACAAAGTCTGCATGATGGAGTATACAAGACCAAATGTTGCTAAGCAACCAACTATCATATGATAGGCATACATTAAACTGTAAACAATGTGCAGCGCTGATAGCCTTACGTCATTGATATAATATGCCCATGATAACAAAAAGTAAGACATTGTAACGGAGGAAGAGAAAGAACAGCCCAGTATTATGTACATGGTCAGGAACTGATGCAAAGAGACAGTTTTTTCTCCATG
Source organism: Macrobrachium rosenbergii (assembly GCF_040412425.1). NCBI lineage: Eukaryota > Metazoa > Arthropoda > Malacostraca > Decapoda > Palaemonidae > Macrobrachium > Macrobrachium rosenbergii. The sequence goes on along the minus strand of NC_089797.1, from coordinate 20,772,422 downwards.
AATTTCTGTCATCATTGTTTCAGCTATATCTACAACATTTTTCCTGTTCAGTAAAAGATAGATCTGGAGAACAATTGCCGATAATAACATGGCTGTGTTGCATATCAAAATGATAGTATTGATTGTGGGTTTTTGATTGTAATTAGCTAGTAAAAAGTGTACAACCATGCATGCTACAAGCACTGGCATAGATAAAAGAGACCGTAATTTTCCAGATACGTTTTCCTTAAATACATATCTATAGGTGATAGCAGTGGTATTCCCTAGTCCACATTGGGCTTTCTGCCCTCGACGCCTGAAGAAAGATGAAGGAGGCCATCCGTAAGGAAACGCTCCGCACACACGCAACAAGTGAAGAGTCATCAAGAACGGATGGGGAACTCTGATGGGCATTTTCAAACTCTTGAAAATCACAAGATGTTTTCAGTGCATGAAGATTTTTTTTTTCACCGAAGTAGCGAAAATGAAAATGAATACTTATATGTGTCACATTTGGATTTGCATGCCTCTCATTTCACTAGACCTGTTTCCTCTTGCACTCTGTATCCTTATATCTAGAGATCACCAAGAAATTCATTCCCCTAGCAGCATTACTGCAATGAAAGGCAATGTACCTTTTACGCTTTACGACAAGAAACTAACGGTCGTGCACTCAAGCTACATCACTTGTTTAACTGAAGTTTATCAACTAGTACTGCCCGTGTGACTTAATTCAAATAAACTATTTTCTCAGTAAACATTTGGCAACTCAACCACAACGATTTTCGTGGGTATACCGAGGAAACGCCCTTGTCTGTTTCGTTGTCATAACTCCAGAGGCCTCACAATAACAGTACTCACATTGTTTGAGTTATTGAGTACTCTGAGATCAGCGATGCAACCGTTCATGATATTTTATTAGAAGCACAAGGCGCCCAATAATACCCAGGCATTGAATATTATTTTGTTACGCAGAAGGCATATATAATTTGTCATTCTTGTTATTATTATATTGAAGATATTGAAGACTATCAGTCGCATATGGATATCCTAAACTAATGATGAAGTGTGTGGTATAATATATATCAATTATAGCATCTCATTACAGAGGACGGGTCCAAAGAAGAAAGAACATAGTAATTGGAGCAATACTCTTACTTTAACTATTGAAAATTGAAAACTATAGTCAGACGGAAAACTTCCACATCGGCCACTTCATATACCTACACAGGGCACTGATCAGTTACAAGTCAAACCTTCTGCAAACATTAAGCCATTCATAACTATCTTGCTCATACTTTCGTTGAAGTTCCATTTTTTTTTTCAAAACCCATTTGATATAATTTGCACAGATCTTTCTTGGTCTCCCTATCACCTCAGTGGCCAATGAAGAATTGGAGGAATTTATTTCTGATGATAGAAATTCATTTCTCGGTGTAACGTGGTTCGGATTCCACAATACACTGTTACAGGTCCCGTTGCTGTAACCAGCCGGTTCTTAACCATCTTAAAATAAGTCTAAGTTCCTTCGGGGGAGCCCTAGGAGAGCTTTTTCAAAACCAGCACAGTGGTCAGGTTAAACTAAGGTATACATAACATAATTCCTCTTGTACTTTTGAATTATTCACTAGTTTCATCAGCCTATAGTTCTCAGTTCTTCTGGACATGACCAAACCATCTGAAAGCACTCTGGATCACCCTACTACCACTTATGCTAGAGTTTTACTACTATAATGTATTGCTACACTTCAGACTATTTATATTCTTCTCACACCTCATATACTGCGAAAAAATGTTCATCTCAATTGATTCAACATTTTTCTTTCCCGTCTGACCCATCAATCATGGTTCAAGTTCATATAGACAAGTCAGTTCCACAGTCTCTTCTGGCTTTCCTTCCTCAGGTACAAAATTCATATCTTAAGACTTTCCTTGGTCCCCTATTCTATGACTCTCTTTTCAAAGTTTCCCCGTCCATTAAATGTCCTCCTGAATGTTTGTATTATCAGCAGCTTCCATCCTTCAACATTCATATGAACAATGACTGCTCAAAATTACTGTGAAATTTCCCCTCTTGCAAACTCTTTGAACGTGTTTGACTAGTTTCTGCTGTTTCTGTTATTCCTTTGTTTCAAACTCACTTTTTAAACCAGGTCTACTCATTTCTAATACCATTTCGCTCCAGTCATAAAATTTATCCATTGCCGTCATCTACTTTTATACTGTACCATATATCCATTCCACTCGATATTGAATCTTGATTTCATCGCAAGCATTGTCTAGATCTAGATCTTTTACTTCTTTTAAACTTCTCATATGACAGCTTTACAATAAACACTTGGGCAACATATACCCTCCCTTGTCTAAGTCCGCTCTCCAACCCCAACCCCAGCCCTAACATTATTCTACGGAACGATCATTTTTTTTTTTTTTATGCATTCCTGCGTAACCTATCACTTGTCGATAAATACTTTATAAATGTATGTCAAAATTCAGTTATATTTCTACAACGGCGCACAAAACCCAGTCCGTTGGGGTCAATTATATCGCATTAGCGCTTCATCAAAATCCAACATTTGAGCAGATTTTAAGCATTTATCCTTTATTTTCGGCGATTTTCAACTCGCAATTCTATCATGCGTTTGGCCCTAGTTTACTTTTTTTTTTTTTTGTGGTGGGGAGGGGGCTCTTTAGGGGTAGACTACAAAAGGTATAGGTATCTTTATACAGTTGCACCAGAATGAGTATCATAGCATGAATAGTACTTTCACAACAGTGTGCTAAGTAAAATATCACTCATCCCAGCGCTGGCATTGGACAGACAGGGCTTATTCGCTCTCTCATAAATTCTTGATTTCTCTCCAACTGTATTCTGTTAAATATCCTCCTGCTATTTACAGTCACTTTCAAAAGCATTAGAAAAATTTCACGAACCTCATCTCTTCTCCCATCCAGATTTGCTCATATTCAACAAATCTTCAAACCAGTAACTCTACCAACAAAGGAATCTATTTAACGAAGATGAGGTTTTTCATATCTTTTCTACTGAAATGTATTTGTTCATTGACCGTCTCTTAGCATTTACATCCTTATGGAACAACTAATTTCCCTTAAAATATGTCCATTTTCTTCCATCTGTGGCAATTACTTACCTTTTGCCTAATAACGTTTTCCTTGACATCCCTTTTCCATTCTCCTGCCTTCCTCTGTAAGATCCTTTAATTATTTCTTACTATTGTCATTTCAGTTATATCTGTTTTACATTTACTAACATTTCTACTTCTATGGGAAGTAAAAGGATCTTTCTATCCTCCTATTTGATCAAACCCTCCTATTTTTTTTTTATATAATCCATCTATTTTCTCACTTAATCCCTACTTTAATTTTTACCCCATTTTCTCCCGTAAGATCATTCACATACTTTTTATCAAATGTATGGTCTTAATCTTATCTACAGACACATTTTCATTCCTAACTTTTGCATCAATCAGATTACGCCTAAACATAATTCCAGTCATTCTTCGTCTATTATAAATAGGAACTTGCTCCTCCATTTGTTACGCGGGAATAAACGTGGTATTATGATAAAGTAGCTCATTCTTTTACATTAAGCCCATTTAACTTTAAGTTTACCAAAGTCTTCATCGGGCAACATACATTACACGAAAAGCAACAATAAACCTGGAACAATAAACCTGGTTATGTACAGTGATTCTGATGGAAATTCTAAGCCACCTGTGTGGAATTCATTTTTAAATATTGCATAAATTGGCGAGAATCCGCCAAACACCGCGACATCGTTATGAATTTTTATTATTAATAGTATTATTATTCAGAAGATGAACCCTATTCATATGGAACGATCCCACAGGGACCATTGACTTGAAATCCAAGTTTCCAGAGAAATTTGTGTTCATTCGAAAAAGGTAACATGAGGTAAAGGGAAATACAGAAAGAGATCAGCTATTAGAAAAACGGATAATTTAGCAAATTAATAAATAAAGAAATATGAATATAAGTAAACTATTTAAATACAAGGAGGATTGTATTAGGGTAGTAATGCATTGCATCTTCGCTTGAGCTTTCGTAGTTCCAATTGCACTACATCCTCAGGGAGGCTATTCCACAGTTCAAAGGTGTGAGGAATAAAGAACCTCTGGAACTGAAAAGTTCGAAAGCTAGGTGCATTTACTGCATACTGGTGCTGCGGTTCAGTGAATCAGGTTGCTCTCGTCAGGAAAAGGTGATCAGGCATCCAATGTGAGTGAGAAAGATCTCTGTTAAAGTACAGCTTGTGAAAAATTGACAAACAAGAGACCATCTGTCAATGGTCCAAGTCATAACTGCTAATATTAGGAAACAGAAACCTATCACCACCAACCACTCTATCTAAAAGATATAAATCTCTGGCAGAAGTTGACATCCACGCCGGAGAACAGTATTCCGGTAAAGGAAGAACAAATAACCTAAAACAGGTTGCATTGATTTTATCACTGTTATAAATATATGAGGCCTTCCGAACAATACCTAACTTACGTATGGCATGTGCTGAAACTTTCATTAGGTGTTTCTCAAAAGTAAGATGTGAGTCAAACGTTACACCCAGAATAGTTAAAGCTTCAGACTCATTCAGCAGAGTCCAATCCACCTGAAGGGGAGGATAGGGTGGAGAATCTGTAAGAGGTCTGCTAATCAATAGCGTTTTTGTTTTATTGGAGTTCAGCCTCATACCCAGCTGACTACACCATTCATTGATCCGGTCCATGTCATGAGTGAGGTTGAGGGCAGATTCATTTCTCGTAAATGGAGACTTTACTGTACTCACAGTTGTTGCAGCATCAGCATACTGAACAATCTTGTTTTCCATGACAACAACCGTATCACTTGTATACACTAAAAATAACAGTGGACCAAGAACACTACCTTGTGGAACTCCAGACACAACAGGTCTTGGTTTACTAAAGATCCCATCAACAGCAACTCGATGCTGCCTACCTGTAAGGAAATCTTGAAGAAATCCTAAAACATATCCACCTAATCCGAGATTCCGAAGTTTATAAATAAGTGCCTCGTGATTTACTAAATCGAAAGCAGCACTAAAATCTATTTGAATTACTCTACACTCAAAACCGTTATCAAGGATCTCTTACAAATAGCACGTCAAGTCTAGAAAAGCATCGCATATTGACTATCAGTTAACAATCCTTTATATCCCACATACTTATATAGTAGCGTAAAAATAAGTTTTTTGAGCAACTTTGAGAACACAGAGAGAACAGCAATTGGCCTGTAGTTACCACAGCCTGCAGATATGCCGTTCTTTGGAATAGGCACTGTATTACTAATCTTGTGCTCATCTGCAAAGATACTATGTTGCCATAAATATCTATAGATTCTACTAATCTTGGGAGGCAACACACTAGGAAAAAAAAAAAAAACAAAGGGAAGAAACCATCAGGATCTTATCCACCAAAACTATCAAGGTTGTCAAGAACTTTCTTAATATCGCTAGAGCGAAATGCAAATTTTGTAAGAATAAGCTGAGGATGACAAGTATCAGATAGATAATGCCAATTTAGACCACCACAGATGAGGCTGAGTAATTCTTCTTCTTCAAGTTTTCTATGATAAGTTTTATTCGCAGCACGGCCGGAATCTTTAAAAAATTTTTATTTGTCATTTTTATAGGCTGTATGATTGATGACCTTTTTTATAACCATCGTCTGGGCTGTTGTGCCTATCCAATCGAGTTTAGGTCAGATGAAAAGCACTGCCTAAATAATTTTCAGTCAATCTGATTGACTTATGAATAAAATGTTCTCATCTAAGATTTCATAATTCGAAGACAATTTCGGTGCATAAGTGTATTCCAAACGCACTCACGTGGTTTATGTGTAGCAATGTCTATAGTTTAACTACGAAAGGTTAAGACTTTCCTATGATTAGCGGCGTTGACATGTTTCTCACCTTGCCAAAGGAGGTATTTATTCCTTAACCATAAAGGAGGAATTTCAGGATCAACCTCGAGGTTAAGGTTAATCCTAAGAATGGACATACTCGACCGTACTGTCCAGCTATATGTTTTTACTTACAAGTGGCTTCGTTTTTATGTACAGCCAAAGAAGCTCTATAGTCAACATTTTTAATCTATAGGGACGTTTCGGCTAAAACACTTTAAGCCATTTTCGACCTAAAATAAAGCAAAACACCAAAACATAAAATTTTATACTAGCAAAGTACAAATCAAAGGAAGGTCACACTCGAGAATAAAATTTGTGTGTTTTATAAACTACGTTACCATCAATAAAAACACACCACTCAGAAAAAAAAGAAAACATAGTGACTTAAAACTAATACAATTCAGTGAATTACAATAGCCATTAATAAAAAGTAAGAAAAACAAACTCAAGACAAGAAAAACAAACTCAAGACGAGAGAAATGAACGTTCACAGACGTAAAATAAAACAAAAGACTAAGAAACATAAAAAAAAGGAACACAAAACCAAGACAGGAAAAGCTGAACAATAGATAAATTAGCTTAATGACTGCAAAGTGAGAGCGGATAGATAATCATTAGATTATGGGTAACGGAAAGGAAGACTGATCTTGGTTCGTGAATATATATAGATTCAAAAATCCTTAAATCAGATAATTTTGAACAAGAATCTACAGTTTTCAAATCCCTTATACTTAGTCTTGCCTTACTGCATCTACTGCAGTGTTCACGGATGGAATACTGCTGTTTGATTGCTAAGTCTCTACCTGTCCCATCACTGATCCCAGCATGCCGGGAGTATCTTGTTTTGAGCGCCTTTATGGAACTACCCAAATACCTGACTTGACAGTTTGGGCAAGTATGGTAATAGTAAACAATACCAGAACGCAATAAATCCGGCAGTTTTTATCTTTGAAAGGTAGTAGGCTTTTTATTGTAAAATAATTATTAAAATTATATTTTTTTAAAATCTGTCGATAAAATCTATTAAAACAGTATTTCGATTCCATCTCAAATTTATAGAAAATAAATGTTATGTACAGTTTGCCTGCAAATAATTCATATAGCGTAATTTACTCTTACTACGAAATAGACGTTCTGCATATACAGCACTCTATGTATAAGTGAAAGGAAAGTTCTCTCTCTCTCTCTCTCTCTCTCTCTCTCTCTCTCTCTCTCTCTCTCTCTCTCTCCTCTATAGCATTTTTATTCGTATACTCATTGTTCCTAGCTTCTGAAAAATAGCGAAATTTATATCAATATATAAGAATACTATAAAAAAAGAAGCAAATATCTGGACTCTCATCCACTGTTATAGGGCATTTAGATAAAATTCTTGATAAACTTCCCCCAAGAGGAAAAAACAGAAGCCTCGGCAGCGTTGCCTTTGTCAGTGTTTGGAGTCCAACTGTCGTTAGCCCACGTTCGCCAACAGTGATAGCGTGACATCAAAATATTATTATAGTTCTATAATCTAGCTCAAAATTTTGTAATTTTCATGTTGTACTGACGTAGAATAACTTGGACATGTATGTGATTTCACTTTCAATGCAAAAAAAATTGTTACTATAGCGGGAAAGGGCATACGTATATATACGTCAATAGTCTTTGTGACGAAAAGTACCCGACCGTATATATTCCTGAACAGTCTAAGATGGGTTAACTAATGTACTCTTACCTGTAAGGTACGCGAGTTCTCAATTGCTATGCAACATTTCCGTTACGTTACTGGTGATGACGAGGTAGAAATTAGTCTCATTATTGAATCTTTGTTCAGTTGTTTGTCAAAAGTGCCCCTTTTAGCAGCAGTACATTCACATCATAAATTAAGTACAAAGGAAGAAATTTGTAAGGGTAACATATGCAAATGGAACCAAATAATGAATAAAATCGAGCAAATGGTATCTCGTATTTAAAAATTAATAACATTGGTAAGTAAGGCAACAGGGACATTGTTACGAACAGCTAGTATATATTCCTAAATCTAGCATAAATTGGTATGTTCAGACACTAGTTTGACTAAGTACCTTATCTGGAATTTCCTACACATTTTAATGGCGAAAAATGTTCTCAGCACGTAGAAAGTTTATTCACTGAGAGTTCCTTATTAAGCTTTTGGATCACCCTGAAGCACTGATTCATCGTCTGAAATACAGCACTGGAGTCACTTATGATGTACTGACCCATCATACTGGTAATTTTCAAATCCGTCACATATATATATATATATATATATATATATATATATATATATATATATATATATATATATATATATATATATATATATATATATATATATATATATATATATAAAACACTGCAACTGTCGATTAATTTCCGGTTCACTGTTCCTTGGGAATAACTTCCACCCCTGGGGAATTATAACTGGTAAGTGTTTATGGTTTTTTTTGTAAACTAGGTCCCGGTTTAAATCCTGCCCTATATATATATATATATATATATATATATATAGAAGTACTTATTAATTATGATTCTATATATATATGTATATATGATATACACAGCAACTGTCTTTTAATTGTGTCACCCCTGGGGAATTATAACTGGTAAGTGTTTATCGTTTTTAATAAACTAGGTATCGGTTTAAATCCTGCCCTGGCCGAAGTACTTATTAACTTATTAATTATGATTCTCCTTGTGTGTAAGTTGTTATATATATATTATATATATATATATATATATATATATATATATATATATATATATATATATATATATATATATATATATATATATATATATATATATTATATATAATTCTTCGTAACTCATCATTTACGTATCACTGTGGATATTCTCTTATGGCAAGGATTCACATTTAGATATGTGAAACACTATGAAGTATTGCGTCATCAATGAACCTCCTTGGGATTATTAGCATGTCATTGGGCCAGAGACTTTGTAAAGTTATCCAAACACTCGGCTGAGGTCTGATTCCGAGCCTTGTTGGAGAAGTTTGTTACTCCCCGATCATTTCAAATACATAGCAATCAAGGGAAGTTTTTCCTGACTTTTCTCATTGTAGTTTGATAATACCAACTCTCTTTCCCAACACGGACTCCCAGTCCCCTCTTCTCTCTCTCTCTCCTCTCTCTCTCTCTCTCTCTCTCTCTCTCTCTCTCTCTCTCTCTCACACACTACCAACTCTCTATCTCCCACACCCGTCCCTTCCCCTCTCTTTGTCTCTCTTTCTCTATCTCACACACTAGTTGTTTTTGGGTGAATAACATAGACAGTCGTCTTGTCTAAATGGATTTTAGTTTCTCACATGATGAATCAATCATAATTATAGCTATGATTTCTGATTATCTTTATATCTCTGCAATTATAAAATATGTATGGATGAGCTACAATTCATATCATGACAATTATAGATGAAATGATGTAGCTTTATTTTTTAAAGATCTTATAATAAGAATACAGTTTGTATGGTTAACTGACACACAGATGCATCTAATAAAAGAGAACAATTGGATATGAAACTCATAGTTATTTAGACAATCACAAACAATTACGGCGTAGGTGTGTACCTTCCTTCCGCCGTCAGCGGAGACAGAGACTGATAAACCTTACAGTTAAGAAAATTGCTGAGATACGAAACGGTAGACAGGAAATAGTTTACTAATACATTTTGTATTTGATGTTGTAATAGAAGCTAAATCATTAGGAGCTGAGCAAATTTGTATTTCAAAATTGTAGACTGCCAACCCATTTAACCTGTGCATTGGGAAAGTCAACTGCAAACATATTTTTAGATATAGGTAAGTGTTTTACGACTGTTTCTGATTTAAATGACTTCTACCATTTTTATATAGCCATATATTTTCATTTCTTTCTCTTTTGTTTGAACAATATCTGTTACCTTAATTTATAGTCTAAAAAGATATAAATGCTAAAGTATTAGAGTTTAAATAATCAATAAGTGGTTCTTGCCATGCAGTCCTCACCATGCAATAAAGAAACTTTAGGGCAATTTCTCAGAATATTGTTATATCAATACAAGTTGACTTACAGAATATTTCGGTCAAATGTTCATGTTTGTTCTGAGCTTCTACCTCATTTAGGGGGCTTTATTAAAAGAGCGGCAAGTCTTTTAATAGGGAATATAACACTCCTTATCTTTTCTTTAACTTAAGCTACGAAAACAAAATGACCTAACATAAATAGCCGATGCTTGCTGCTGAAAGTTTTAAATTGTACTTTATATAAAGTCGTTTTATTTATCGATCTTCCACATTTTCTGTATTAATCCTTGAACAAGTCATCAACCTCCTTTTTCGTTGCCAGTATTAAGGACTTTGAATGTTTGAAAATGGAATAGTTTCCCTTACATGTAGAGATGATTAGTCAAAATTATTCATTTCTTAATGAGGCGTTGAATTGCATTAATTTTTTGCCTACCGTAAACACGTTCGAATCACGGAATAAGAGCGAATTCTCTCACTAGTTAAGAAAAAAAGTGGTGTTATGTTTTTTAAATCAAGTATTTGTATTCATGGTGCATTAACTGACTATAATATAGAACTTTTAACTAAGTTTTTAATACAATTATCCTGCTGCTTAACATCTCTCATCTAAGGAACTTTTTGCCTCAAACCAAATTTGTTTATCTCTCTCACTCTTTTCTCTTATAGAGGACGAGAAAGTAAAAATTAGAAATAGGACAAAATGGCAGGCACTCCTCCTTACCAGTGATTGGCGTGTAATGTTTCATTCCGAAATCACGCGTAATGTAGATTAATCACAAGGACTTTTTATTTAAGAAAACGGAATTAATTCTTGTGTTTCAAGTCAGATAAAACGAGAAATGGTCTTCTTTGAAAAAAATGTTTAATTTTCCACCAGCCAAATCGGCTAAGGTTCCTGGAATTCTCTCTCTCTCTCTCTCTCTCTCTCTCTCTCATACAGATTAATGCAAGATATGATTTTTGAGTATATGTAAATAATACCAAAAAGAGAATTTTTTCTTTGCTAAGCAGAGTGAAATTTATGTTTAACAAAACCTGATACAATTCCCGCGATTCTCTACCTCTCTAATGAAGTTTAATGTTAAGGCCTTTTTTTTTCTCAGAAAAACTCAAATATTTTTCTGCTCTGCATGAAATCAAAAGTAATTTATTGATAAGAAAGTCTGAATTTTTGAATAAACAAAACCTGCATAATTTATGAGATAGCACCTGGAAATGTTGATTTTTAGCATATACAGAATGTTAAATTGATTGTGATATACATCTTTATAATAATGATAAAAAGCGTCACCTCTATACAAAAATAATATTCTAAAAATTATAATGATCCATAAAGTTTTGCATTATCATAAATAGGTAACTAATGCATAAAGAAAAGTAAAAGCACAAAGAAATAAACGAATTTATTACTGAGGATAAATACAAGGCTTATACCTCATTTACATCTGGCATACATTGGAAAATAAATTCACACCAAATCATTCTTACACCAACCAAATCTATATCAGGGAGCCCTTATAAAGATCTTTATTAACCATAAAGGCTGTTAATGGCTAGAATCCGATTTATAGCTGTGATGCTGAGTGATGTTACTGAAAAATAAATATTAAAATATTTACATAAAACTTTTATGCATTCCAATCACAGAACTTTTCTCAGATACCTATTCATAAATAACATGGGTGTTGTTTTTATTGATTGTGTTGCAAAAGAAAACTGAGAACTCTACTTAAAAATAAATAAACGCTTTCAGAGGACTGTGCAGAAACAATCTCTGAATCATGATTCCGCTAAGCGTAGCTTAGGAATTGATGTTCTTTATATTATTACTTATTCTCTGAGACATATAGTACATATCATTTCAACTCCCAACATCACATAAAACTTCTCAAAATTTAATTAAACATCTTCAGTCATTAAAAATATTTTGCATTTTCTTTCGGAACCTTCGATTTAAACAAGGGATTTTTCACTCTCCATTTTCATTCTGTGTAAATGCTGAAAATTCTGTCAAGTTTTTTATTCACTTCCCACGTAATTGCAAATCCAATGAGCTATTTCTTTTGCTGGTTACAGTACATCATTTATCCCCCTTTTTTCTACATAACAAGGAAAGCAAACCCCCTTTAAAAGAAAAGGAAATGTTTTTTTCTCTAACACTAGGTCCTTATGGCTGCTGATATTTAAAAGCAATATAATGTAAATTTTACCATTTTTTTCCCATAGAATGTTGGTTAAGCTCCTTTTTTCCAAGGAAACGATAATACTTATGCTCATTTTCTCCCCTTTATTTTTCAGCTTATATTGGCAAAAGAACGCCTCAATTTCCGGAACGTGTAAAAAACAGTAAACTTTACAGGTTTCCGAAACGTTTTCCATTTTCCGTGGTACAGGGAAATAATAAGAGTACCAAGTCAACTAGGTAACCGTAACAATAAATAGGTAGAAGTCTTGCGAGGAGGACAAAGATAATCGTTTATGTATAAAGAAATCTGATATGTGTTCATCAGCGTTTGTTCAATAATGATAAATTCACATGAAAGTAAACTAGCTTATAAAATGACAAATGTACAAATGGGAAACATGTAGAAAAAAAAACTAAATATAACTGAAGAAATATTACAGTTTTAAATGAAAATGCCGAAAGGACAGAGAAACAGAAGGAAATTTTTTATTCTTCCTTATAATTCAAAAAAGTAACCTGACCCTTAGTTACAAACAAGTATATAAAAATTCATCATAGGAAGAAAGATTTCAATCTCCCCTCCAGGCTAAAAGGTAATATAAAGAATAATTGGAAATTAATTCACAATCGACGGGTGCCCTCAAGGTATATGCAGGAAATAGATCAAAGTTCATCTATTCTTTAGTTTCTTTTTTTAAGTAAAATATTTTCATTATTTCTAAAGGGATGAAGCCACTATCTAATGTATGAACGGCACCATATACACAAAAGTATTATCTTGCATTTCAGTCATATGTGAAATAAATGAATTTTGATGGAAATGCTTTTATATGGCTTTTAAAATTCACTTTTGTTTACGAGATTTGAGACCATAGCGTTACTTCAAATTGTTCCATATGCTCTGGAAAAGTTGCTTGCTCAGCTTAACAACATTTTCCGCCCACGAGTTTTCTAACCTAGGTTACCCTTCATAGATCACCTCAGTATTATGAATTCAAGTGGAAAAAAAAAGGACGAGTGTAAATAGCACTTTTAACAATATCTGTTATAACAAAATACTCATATGTAAAACACAAGATCAACCTATGTATATAATATATTATAATGTTAACAAAACAAAAGTTGCAAAATAGATTGGAAGTATAGGTATGGATAAAAACACAAGGACCAGCCAGTGAAACATTTTGTATTACAAACAAATGACGTCATTGATGTGAGGATACACCTCTCCACATTCCTCCAGCTTATCACGCTTTCACTGAAGCATCTTTCTACCCAAGCAGCTGGTTAGAATTCATACTTTTAGCTGCTTGTTTTATTAGCATGCTTGGCTTCTAAGGGTAATCGATATTTGCCAAGTAAAAGAGACAGCGTCCCTTTTTCTGTAAATGTTCTGAAGCACATTAATATAACACTACGGAATTATTTAGCTTTGCTGACTACGAACCCCTACTTCAGAGGAAGTGTGAGTGAGGGGTTTGAGACTGTTTGTACATAATTATACTGTAATTATAGATCTTGTGATCAGGCGTCCACTTTTATTTATATATTCAAGCTGCTACCCTAAAGGTCTTCTTGAAAGCCGAGGTATGGATTATCCGGTAAATGGCGCTGGTTAAACACACAAACAATATCCAAACAAACCTAGAAGTCCGGCTTCTACTGTAGTGAGACACCATATCGATCCTATCAAAGCTAACAAAGAACTTATTCCCAATCACTGGAGGTATAGAGGTAATCAGTGATCCTTCAGTAATCCTGCGTTATTTCACACAGTAGTTTTCGTATATAACTTTGTAATGATCAAAGTTCATTCTGTGATCATCACCCCGGCCCCCACCCCCGTAATTAATTGCCTAGGTATTATTCTAATATCTACTTTTTTTACTTTCCTCTGTCGAAAGGGAGGTATATCGAGGTAAAATCACGCCTAATTTAACCATGCTGATTTCAATTAATTAATGGATTTCGAGCAGTTTGATTGCATTACTGTGAAGGAAAAATATGATAAAATTCTTTAAAAAAAAAACCTTGCTTCCGACTAATTGTCGTTTCTGAAATTTCCTGGCTTATTTGTGCATCATGTTTGTGTATTTTTCGTCGCTTGAATGCCTTTTATGATCGTAGTTGCAAGCCTTAAAAAAAGACCTGTTTAGAAAAAATTTCAAGGCCTGAGAGAAGTTTTAGTTCAAGTGGACATTTAGGCAACGATTTGAACGTAAAAACTTTTCCGGCTCTAAAAAATAAAACGTTTAGCGTTACATATTTCTGTTTGTTTCACTTACCAGTGATGTATTTTCCTGCTTGTTTCTTTTGTTTCCCTCTGATTTTTTTCCTTTCCATTAATAAATAAAAAAAAACATTCTGTTTTTGGAGGGTTTAAGGGAACGACACATTATTATTTACAGTTATTTTTTTCTATTCCTTATAAATTTCGCTTATTACTTTCCTTTTTGACTGGTTGCATTGTTTTAGGGTCACCAGATCATTGCAATAGGGGCTTGTAGTTGCATGAGTAAATAAGTTTTATTATGAAAGCACTGACTATACTCTGTTTTGATTCCACTACTTTATTTTTTTTTTATATTTTCCTACTTGTAGAAAAAATGAGTTATTGAAGAAAAGAAACTTATGTTCAGAGAATCAAAAAGTTTCCCCATATGAACGACTTTTGTTGTATCTATAATGTTACTAATCATATCCTAATTCAATTATCAAAACAGGTTTGAAACGCATGATCGCTTATATATAAAGTTTCTTGGGCGAAATGTGCATTTAACCCTATGGTTGTTCGCCATGAGATAGAAACCTTGTTATACATATATACACAGTATACGTATGCTCATCTATGCATGGATGTTAACTTTTGATCCACACAGCTCCACGTTACTTAAATATTGCCTCGAATGGAAACTGGAAACTGAGACCCGAACCTAATTTCATAGACATAAGTTGTTTAGTATAATTATGGTTCAGGGGGTTAAGTGAATGAAACCTCAAAGGTTTCACTCAATTAGTTCTTGCAGAGCAGTAAACATGTTTTCGACACCAGATATTTATACATTCACGTGGTCAGTTGCAGAGTAATTTTAACTACCAGAACTTTTTGTGCATATATTAATAATTCATCATCTCTCACATCGATTTCAATACAGAGTATTACGGCTTATTCTGAATGAATGATTTATGGATTTTTAACTGAAATACATATTCGAATCCAAACATGTATTTTTCTCTCTCTCTCTCTCTCTCTCTCAGTTTTTCCTCGCCTCCCTTAAGAATAATTGCATTTCACTTGTGTTTTCTCCATATTTACGAATATTGTAATTCTATGTCAACTGTTAGCACCATGACTAACTCTTATATCTATAACCATCTGTTTTCTTATCTTAACATCTTGTTTACCTTTTCAAATACCTATGCTTCATTATGTTCACAGCTTAAATGAAATACAGTAGTATCTTAGAAAACGGACAACTATTTAATAATGTTTTATTTTCTTGCTTATGCTTTTGATACCGATTAACCATCAACATTTACTGTCTCCTCAGGAACTTCCTATTTAAATGCACGACAGGAAGAGTCCCTATTAACGGTGCCTTTTCAAATCTGTCTTCATTTTCTTCATAATTCATCCATTCCCTTATTTCTTTCTGGTGCCTTCTGAGGGTCATTGTACTGTAATACTTGACCAAATCCTTTCCCATGACCTGCCATGCCTATACCAGATTCCATGGATAATGTGAGAAAAATAAATCATCCTCAAGATAGATTTTGTTTCTTTTTTCTGGAGGACGATCATGCCACACTGAATAATAAGGCAGTGCGATCTGGATTTTTGCGTTTTCTTTTCTTAAAGTGATAAAGCTTCAGTTTAATTCCGTTGTTTTGATCTTTATAAGTGTAACACAAACTGCCGCATTTTGATCTACCAGTTTTACCATATTTAAAAAGCATGAACTTATTTTCTACTACTCGTACTGAACCATTCACATTAAATTGTCCTAGTTAAAGGCAGAACACTTGAAAATGAATCCAAGGTGTATAATAAGTTTTGGAAAATAATGCTGATTGGTTCGCTCAAGTAGGCCTCATCTATATCTTTGCCTGAATATTAATCAGACCTTTAAATTTAGTCACATATGACAAACCGCAAGGAAACATAATCACAATTTTCTCTTCACACCGGTTTAACAAAGAGGAAGCACTGATTCTCTGAATATAAGGAAGAGGCTCTTAATACAGCAGAGAGTGTCCTATGAATAAATTTCCTTCTTGAGGCTCCGTTAAATAATTTTGATTACCTTTGTGTCAACCTCATCCATTACTTATAATTCCTTCTCATATACGTGTTTATGATCTGGCAGAAAAGGCAAAATTTAATTTGCATCATTTTTTATGGAACAAAGGTAGAGTTCTCGAATACACAGCCAAGATAGGGTTAAATACTTTCTGATTAGATGAAGCTTCTTAAATCCTATGTTTAGCAACTCCTTCCTTAGTGGCTTTTCTTCTCCAAGACTCCCGACGATAAACTATTAACTCAAAAAACAGTTTATACAGTTAGGTAACGAGACTCCAAAACCCAACAGAAAATTCTTTGTCTCAGGTACTCAAAAAGACGTGGGAGTAATATGTCTCGTGAAAATGGCAAAAAGTTTTGATGGCTTTAATGAACGCAGT
Organism: Macrobrachium rosenbergii; assembly: GCF_040412425.1. NCBI lineage: Eukaryota > Metazoa > Arthropoda > Malacostraca > Decapoda > Palaemonidae > Macrobrachium > Macrobrachium rosenbergii. The sequence continues at coordinate 20,755,587 of NC_089797.1, read as the reverse complement.
CTTCGGTAAATTCTCTAAATAACGAGATTAATCCCTTGTGAGAAACAATAAGGAACAAGTAAAAAATGCGCCGAAGTTTTTGAGGCACAATCGATTTTCTGTACAGAACATAATGCTGTATGAAACTCTCAGCCACGGCTCATGAAACTCTCATCCGCGGCCCATGAAACTTTCGGCCACGGCCTGGTGGTGGCCTGTGTTGTTGGCGCCTATAGCGGTACCATACGCACGATCATAGCTATCTTTAACTTTAAATAAAATAAAAACTACTAAGGCTAGAGGGTTGCAATTTGGTATATTTGATGGTTGGAGGTTGGATGATCAACATCCAAATTTGCAGCCCTCTAGCCTCAGTAGTTTTTAAGATCTAAGGGCGGTCAGAAGAAGTGCGGACGGACAGGCAAATAGCCATCTCAATAGTTTTCTTTTAGAGAAAACTAAAAATACTGACCCGAGCACAAAAAAGTGAGCAAGGGATAAAGCAAAAATCTCTTATTTCATAAGGCGCACCGCTAATTTGAATACGTATACACAGAGAGATAAGCATTTACAATAGAAAATGTGTTATAAGATACAAGGATTATTTCCAATAAAAAGACAGAAAGACATCACATGCTAATTTGGACATGGCTATAGTTACGAACGTTATTTCAAACATGCTCAAAAGACTGCTGGATGTCGCAATCACAATGATTGTCTTTTACAAAATTCATTTCAGATTAACTGAAACTTCATTTATTTCATCGCTTTTATGTAAAATGGAAATATTTTTAGGCAAAGGAAGAAGAGTTGTGAGAGAACTTCTGACTCCTATCAGTAAGGAAGTTAAGCAAGGAACCTTCTATGGGTATCTAGGCTTGCGATTGTTGACAAAAACAATTGTAAAGGCATCATAAACAAAATACGATGAGCTTGAACGCAAGGCCTTGGAACATTTCTCAAATCAGTAATTTACACATCATTTTCACTCAATCTCAGTCTTCATCATGGAAAAATATTTTATGCCGTCTCTTTATTTTCACACATCACTTTAATAGGGGTCTATGTTAACTGCTAACGAATGAAAGCTATATTTCCTTTTTCATGGGGAATCATTTGAGTTGAATAACAGTGGTGTTCTCGTCATGTAACATAGCATTAAAATTAACGCGACAGGCACTATTGAAGAGCCTCTTCAGCTCAGATCTTCACCCTTGAGAAGGCAAGAGATGAGCTGGTTTTCGCTGATCTACTGTCAATATTATAATTATATTCATGAGGGAAAATTCTTCAGGACGTTCTCTAGGCGATGTTAGGTTCTCCGATGCAGGGCGTATCGAAAAAGTAGGTAAATTGGACATAAAAAATATATAATGCTTATAAAAATGAAAACTTGAAAATTCTGATTAATTTCAACAGTATTTCTTAATATTAGTCATTAACCAAGTACTTTCTGTCAAGTCACTATACAAAGATGACTTCACTCCAGCTTCAGTTTAATGTTTACTCTCAGTTTGCATATATGTACGAATGGCAAAATGATTCTGTCTCCCCGGGAGATTGGTCGATAGACAGGGTTCTGGTGATCGAAATTTTTGAATGTGAGATCGACGTGATAATTTTCTTCAACTGTTTCCTTTAAGACTCCCTAGGTTGCCAGACTGGAGCATATCTAGAAAGTTGGGGGAATAAAGTTTTATGCACCAAAATAAACTTTTGTTTGCAAGTTCTGGTAATCATTACCAGCCCTATTCCTTCAGACAGACACTTGCACACATAAATATGTACTCGCGCGAGCGAGAGCACACACACACACAGACACACATACACAAACACACACATGACCGAATCTTTTACAGTAGTAAACGTTTCAATGTATAACAGCATAGATAACCCATACGTCCTGAATGGAGATGGAAACTGCATTTAAATGTGATTGAAAGAGAAAAGTTAATGATATCGGAGGACCTGTTTGCACAGCATATGTGGAGTAGAGGATATGTGAGAGGTGAGAATTACACACATAGCGGAAATGACACAAGTTTAGGGAAGGTGAAAGATCATTCATAGTATTTTGTTGTGTCTTAGTCATGTTTAGAGAATGAGGGTAGGCTAATACATTTTTGAAAGAGGTATATGATAACTTTCAAATTGCGATGTAGCCTAGATGACGTGGAAGAGGTATTGCAAAGAAGGACCTTATTGCTAATGGAAAGGAAATGAACTTGCATTATACAGTTCAATGGTGCAGTGTGTGGGAACGACAAAATACTGATGAGCATTTCGTAATCTTTGCTGATGTTCTGGAGATTTTCCACATACCGGCCGCTTCCCGGTTTGAAATCAAGTTATTACTGTGAATAGGGAGAAACCATTGTTCCTTTTGGAGCCTCCCTACCAAGATCGCACCTAAAAACAACCTAATAAATTTTAGCAGGAAATGTTCATCAACGAAAGAAAGAGCAAATATGACTGATACAGACGAATTGCTTTATGACAGAGTGATAGTATATTTATTTATTTATTTATTTATTTATTTATTTAATTATTTATTTATTTATTTACTTATTTATTCATTTATTTACTTCTGAGCAAAACACGTCTTAAAATCACAGTTACAAGAGTGAGGGAGAAAATTTTAAGTTTTATCAGCAAACATTTGGTGAATAGCTGAGAAGTACAGAATAATGAATTTTGTATGTTTGCTTTCGGAATAGATTACAGTATGCGCCATTCTTTAAATACCAGTGCGAAAGCTCTGAGACCTTCGGCAATAATTTTTGTCTCTTTTCCCAGATTTGTGACGAATAATTTTCGCGTCTTTATTGCTCATTAACTCCATTATCAAGTTTTCTAACTAGTGACTAAAAATCTAGAATCGTCTATTCAACCTCAGTTTATTTCTTATGATGATATCAATAAAACATTAGTACCCCACACCCAAGTAAGTTTGGGTTCCTCTTTGTACTTTTGAATATTACTTATATAATGCTACTCAGTTATATATGATATCTTACATTTGGCA
>NC_089797.1:20745118-20747083 GCF_040412425.1 Macrobrachium rosenbergii | reverse complement strand
ATCAAATAAAACAACAGACATAAAGCGGAAACTTTGTACTAAATGAGTTAATGAAACAGTTATGAGTTTACAGTGTAAACCTTATTATTCCCTCAGATTGAACTATGATTTATGCAATGTTTTTGCGTTTGATTTTAAAGATATTACTAAGCGCAAGAAACAACAAGGTGACGGAGATCTACCGTAAGATTCTTTCTCAGATCCATCTTGACAGAGCTGGAGAAAAAAAAAATGTTGGCAGTAAGGAATAAAAAGATTTATTGTAGATGATGCTTCTGTCTTCTGCAAGAGACAAAAGAAGATTTAAATTTTTTCATAGATATATCACGAGGTGGATGGCCACATAATCCTAACGTTTTTTTCAAAAATGACCGGGGTGATTTATCATCGCTACATAAAGACTTGAAAAACAAAGGTAAAAGCGTGGAGCTGGTCGAAAACTTCTCTTCTTAAATTTAGAACCAAGAAACAAAGATGGGATAAGATTTCGGTTTTATTTGCTCTTTGCAAGAGAGAGAGAGAGAGAGAGAGAGAGAGAGAGAGAGAGAGAGAGAGCTTTAAATAAGTTCATTTACTTTAGCTAACTTATCCCTTCCTTCATGAAATATGCTCTTTCTTTGCTGTGCGACAAAGAGTGAAAATTCCTTGTCATTTTTCTGAGAAATACAAAACTTTAATGAGTGAAGCTGAGTGAAGCCTTAATAACGATCTGTTGCCAGAAAAGTAACTGGAACGACATTCATTATCAGCGATAACACAAACGTGAGATATTCTAGGAAGCAGATGTAATTGTAAATACATAAGGGGCATGGACTCGACAATGCTGTTTACCTAAGAGATGGGGTTTACAAGACCTTACAGTTATCAGCTCACTTACAACCAACCCCACTGATACCAGATTAACTCCCCAATTTACGTGTTAACCAATATTTTGTTGAATGTTCATAATGTGAGGATGATTTTCGTCTATGCTGTCATTAAGTCATGCAAATCTTTAAGTAACTGTAGAAAATAGCCGTTATGCGGGAATAACCAAACATAAATTTTGTTCCACTGACTGCCTTATACGCCTTATACTGTACGTACGAGTATATAACCACCCAGTGCATACTGAGAATGGTTGTGCCTTTTGTTAGCATAACGCCCTTTGATGCACTAGGTATTTTATAAATCCATCGCATGTTGGTTCTAGACCACTCCTTTAACCCTCAACCTGTAGAGATGGAAATAACTTAATTTTGGTTAAACTTAATTTCAGTGCCCCTGTATTTCAGATTTTGCCGCCTTGTTTACAGTCCAAAGCAACCTTCCCATCGACAAAATCCCTGGTTGGCCTGTTTAAGTGCTGTATTTCTCGATCTTTGTTGTGGTATTTCTGAACAGAACTTGAAGATTCCATTGTACAGCTTCACAATTTTTGCATATTCTTCTTATTTAATTGCTGAGCCAAGTTTCATCGAAATCTGTATCTGAAATAGAGGTCAATAAACACTGACACATTAATAGGAGGCATTCGCTAATTGCTGTTAGTGCGCATTGCCTGTACCTATCAGCAGAATTCACAGAAATTTATACTGGCCCATATAAGTAGCCACTTCGATACAAAAAAAAAAAAAAAAAAAAAGGATGCTGTAGATCTATATTTACCTGTGTAGCTTCCACATGTTACTTATAATTATCCTGCTATTGAACAACTTCAGACAGCTGTTTCAACTGTTATCTCAAGAATTTCAACCGTACTACGTTAGATCTACAATGAAACTACACTCCACTATACTGGAGAGTAAAAAAAAAAAATAAAAAAAATATCAATACGTAATTTTTATACATTTATGCAGCTCTGAAGAGAATAACTAATTACCCCGGTCGAAGTTACGAAGCCATAATCTTAATAAAACGTATTTTGTCATGAAAATTTGCTCGTGGTGCTTTTGTCATGATTCATTACTGATTTTGTAAGAGATG
>NC_089797.1:20710118-20740118 GCF_040412425.1 Macrobrachium rosenbergii | reverse complement strand
ACGAAAGAAGATATGCAAGGAAGTATTTGCAGGTAAAAAAATAGTTTTTTAAAAGGTGTAGCGACAGTACCTTCTAAAACTAGACGCACCTGTTTGAGGAACAATGATTTTAGTGAAGAAAATGAAGAAAGATTCTTTATGAATAGTTTTGACCAATAAGTGACCTGTCCTTTGGGGTGCAATATCTTATCATTGTTTATTATTCTGAGAAGCTGAAAACTGGAAAAGAGCAAATTTGTCTTACACGCACCTCAGAAGTTAACGGAGTTTAAACAATATAATTGTCTATCGCATAATGCCTGGAAAATGGCATGGTAAAGGGGATTAGAGGGTATTTCATGATGATAGTTTAGCTTGTGCTGGCATATACTGCATAAAGTTTATGTTATTTGGACTAATATATGCATGAGATAGAGGTTATGTGTGTGTCTGTGCGATTATGTGTGTATGTGTGTGTGTGTGTGTGTGTGTGTGTGTGTGTGTGTGGGCATGCTAGACAAAGACAGAGAGATAACAAAATTGTTTACGTCCGCTTGAAAATGAAAGTATTCTTGAATAATTAAATGGTAAAACTTTATTTTTTACTCTTGTTCATACAACCGCCTTTGGAAAGGTTCCGCGTCAGAAATCTTTATTGTAGATTTAAAAAGTAAAATATCTTTAGCTCACAAAAGATTTACAAATCTAAATCTCAAAAATATCTTCCATCGTCCCTTAGTCATCAAAAATATACCATATTTTTATCTGCACTATCAGATTTATCTAAATATCAACAAATATTATATAGAGAGAGAGAGAGAAGAGAGAGAGAGAGAGAGAGAGAGAGAGTCGATGGTTTGCAGCTAAGAGAAATTTGAGAATTCTATAGATAAAGACTGTAGGGACTTTGTGAGCTAAGTGGAAGATATTTTATATATTTTAAATCTAAATTTGTTCTATCTATTTAGATAAATCTATATATATATATTATATATATATATATATAAAAATATTATATATATTCGTGAGCTAATACATGGAAGATATTTTATGGGATTATATATATTAATATACAATATAGATTATATATATATATATCTATATATATTTATATATATATATATATATATATATATATATATATATATATATATATATATATATATATATATATATATATATATATATATATATATATATATATATATATATATATTATTGTTCTTTTACAGCCAAATATATAAGAGTTCCTGAATCTTGGGCCATATTCACCAATGTGGACGGATATATGCTCAATCTTCATAATTCTCATATGTGAAAGGAAACATTCAGTGTTCGTTGCTCTCCAAGCATACAAAAGCGAACCCCGTTTCTTTTGGGGACGGATTAGGCACAAGTGAGCGCATTCAGAGAAAGAGGAAATCATGCCAAAGCGCCGTGGAACATCAAAGTTTGGTAGTTTACGAAGTTTGGACAACGATTTGTTGGCAGGGACGTTTATGCAGTAATTTCCCCCTCCACTGACGAAAATAAGGGAATCGTTTTAGGATTCATTTTATCTCAGTTAGATGGAATCCAGGAAAGTTTTCAACATACAATTCGTGTAATGTATGATCTGTATCATACATTTGGAAATAACGTCTTGTTCGTTTCTCTTCCCATGAGTAGGTACTCTGGATTCAGAAACTGAGCGTGATTTTCTATGACCGTTTGAGATAATTTTCTTCTTAAATTTCTTTTTGAATAATGATAATATAAAAATATATTTTTTAACACACATGTTTTCAAGATTTCAATTAAGGAACGATATAAAATGAATAAGCAGCATCTATTAAATTATTGCAGGAATAGCAGTCATCAATTTCTGTTTTACCAAACGGGGAATACAGACGAAAGCAATGAATATTCAAGATACATTTTTTTCAGATGCTTAATTTTATTTTCTTAGTAAATGTCTTCCTTTCCCGTGCATACTGGCTATTGGATTCCCGTGCAAACTGTTTCAAGTAAATTTCCAGCTAACGCATTCATACTCGAGATAAAAATTACATAGAACTACTTCAAGAAGTTTCATTTTTTTACACAGTTCTAGAAAGTTGTTTTTGTAAACTTTCAAGACCCTATCATTGACATTTCTGAGGAATAAGTCTATGCATAGTTTACTAACTGTGCTTTCTCATATAAAAACTCACTTGATGCCGTTTGAATCCGTAGTTAAACGAAATGACAATATGTATAACATATTTTTACGTTTTTGATACATGTAAGATTTATTTAAATATATCTTCTACGATAATTTCTATCTCGATATATGTCTTCATTTACCAATTTCTATTGTTATACCAGTACTGAATTATAGACATGACATCAGTAGATGTAACATGTAATAATTTATATTAATTACATTTGGTCCAATTTCAATTCACAGATATTGAATTGAATATCTTTTTGCGCGGGATTTTAGTATAAAGAACACATTCATATATATTTCTAGTCTCTGTTTTATTATAACTCTCACATAAGTACCTCTCAACACTACAGCGAGGGTAAAATAATCAGTATAAAATATATACGTCTAATGGTTTATCTGAAAGGCAAAACAATCTATATTATCTTTGCACTCAGTCAGATATGTCAGTTAGATTGACGACACTCCAGATATCGGGTGTATTCTCAGACATCTTGAACTGCAATGCTATGAAGAAGTAGGTCGCCACAGTACTCACTATCTGTGGAATAGAAATCATTTTATTTTTATTTCCAGTGAACTTAATCTCGGTATGTTGAGGGATGGATGTTCATTAATTCTGGAGAACGATTCTGAGGGGCACTGTTTCCATTTTAACAAGATAAATCCAACTTAGTATTTTTGAAAAACTAAAATTAAAATTATTTTGGGGATGGGGAATTACAGAAAAAGATGAAGATCATTTATTTATAAGAAACGTCAGGCTACATTTTGAAACCATTTAGTGATAAACGCAATTGCATTGTTTTTATTTACTTATCCATCAAGTTATACACATACTTATTTTATGAATAATTCTTGTCATGTTCCTTATTACCTATTTATCTTTATTAGGACACAGTTCTATCTTCCGCAATTCTGATGGTGAGATATATCAGAGGTAGTAGCTGATAGGTGTTTTAATAATCACAAAAGACAAGTAAAACCTAAGCAGAAATAACTTAAGGGCTTTACGCAACTGGTAAGTGTGAGCAATTAGGAATGAAAGGCACAAACGAAGCAAAAGAAAACGTAATTAGTTTAAATTTAATAATTTTACACGAATATTCCAGAAAGAAAAATGTTAAAAAAATCATAGCTAAACAAAAAGATATACAACGGCTCTGTTTTGATAACTTACAGGTATAATGCAGCGCCCGCTGAGAGTGAATAGGTTGAAAGGTGAAAACTCTAAATCAGACTCCAGCAACGAAATCACTCCACCAACCTGCAGGGTTGTACGGATTTTTAAAAAGTTCAGTGTTTTTGCTTTGAAGTTGATTAATTATGCTTTAATATATTTAGCAATATTTTGGCATAAGGCTGGTTTTGGTGCTATGACAACCTAAGTTGTACGCAAAATAACAGTTCACACTTGGACTAATCTTTAACTCGGTCTTCTGATGATGAGGCTGAATTTATTTTCACATTTGTATCCAAGTTATTATAACCATTCTTTCCAATTCTATAGATACATTTTAACTGGCAGTGAATGTCAATAAAAAACAAACTATGTTTTAGTCTAGGGGAATTGTGTTGGCTAGGCCTTCCATTTAGGAGCCTATTTTTTCCAAATACAATTCTTTGCTCACTTTCTGAAGAGATTTTTAATAGACTGAGAGCAAACAAGAATATCAGACATGCCTGGGTTGATCATTGGAGCTGGAAATGAACTGGTGTAAAGCCTTTCAGCCTTAACTGTGACAGAAATCTCTGATATTCACTTAGAGGAATGATAAAATTGAAAGATAAGGTTGAAAGATTCTCTGATGTCAGGATTAGCGTTGTTACTATAAACAATATGCTGCCTTGCTGTACACGTGAAACACTTTCTCTACTAGACTTTGATTATTTACTTTGGTGGATATCAGCAATTTTGCATCGTGCAGTATTCATATTTTGTGTAGATTCTCTGGCGACGGGGTGTTTGTTGTTGTTCTTTGGTGAATTATTTCATGAAGCTTTAATTAATTTCGTTACTAGTTTGGTGATAGCCAGCTTGTTTTAAGAAAGAAGACCATTAACTACTTGATCAGTAGTGAATAATTTGATTAAATTAGTGGAAAATAGTTGCTTATTTCTACGTCTTGCCAAAATCTTTAAGTTAAGCGGAACTAGTTTTCATTTGTTAACCAAGAATGTATACCTTGACAATGAATCCCATGATTTTGATTACTGTCGATCTATGTTACACCAGAATGATGGTTTCTCTCTTGGATGGAATCCATCATTGCAAAAAAATATGATAAAAGTGGCAGTTTTTTTTTTTTTGTTTAAAGTAAAATCTAATTGTAAAATAAGATAAAACACAACTTTGTCTCAGGCATAGGAAAAATAAAACATGGAAACTCAAGTTACTCTCTACCTGGAATAATAAAGAACACGAATATTTGCAACATGATCCAAACTGACTTCCCAGAGTCTCTGATTATTGAATAAAAATTATAATCGCCAATTGACGACAATTATTGACTTTCTTTCCGAAAGAGTTGAAACTATACGCGTTATGATGCCGTAAGCTGCTTGTATTTACCTGTGAGAATTTTAGAGTAATCATATAGAATTTCTTATGCTGCATATGCAACAAATTTTAAACTATCATTAATCTAAAGGCTTGTAAAAGACAAACGGGCATTAAACTAGTCATTGCTTTTTTTTTTAATAATATTATCGCTTCCACTGGTATAAGAGTATTTAGGTAAAGAACTGAGTTATTTTCTTTCTGAGATTTTTGCCATTAATGGTATTTACCGCAAGATTGCAAGATTTAGTATTTGAAGGTAAGATGAGTAACAGGTGTTACAAATGAGACTAACATACTTCGTGATGTAGTTCTTCGTTGTTCAGGCTCTCCATCAAGAGACGCAGCTTCCTTCGCCATGACTTTTTCTGTAAAAAAAAAAAAATCGTGCATGATCAAATACACACAAATACACACTTCATGATTGTGATATTAAGATTCAAAAGGTTTTACAACGTCTGCATAGCAGAAACGATGGAATTGGTCTTTCCCCAATGTTTGGTCATGTAATTTATATAAATATATATACAGGGATATCGGCATTATAATGATTTGCCATGAGTACAATATAGAAAACTATCGATCATAAAAATGTGCATATTACATTAATGAGAAAATGAGAAGTTATGGAGACATGCTGGATGGACAAAAGAACACACACACACACACACACACACACACACACTATATATATATATATATATATATATATATATATATATATATATATATATATATATATATATATATATATATATATATATATATATATATATATATATATATATATATATATATATATATATATATATATATATATATATATATATATATATATATATATATATATATATATATATATATATATATATATATATATATATATATATATATATATATATATATATATATATATATATATATATATAACTTTATCACATACACAATTGTTCTGTGTATTAGTAGAGTTACTAAAAGAGACCTCATTCAAACTGGATGGTATATAATGGAATATTTACTCAGGAAAAGTTTCAAGCTTTCCTGGACAAACCATCCACATTATCAAGTATCCGTACACTGTACGGATACTTGATAATGTGGACACTGTTTGTCCAAAAAGCTTGTAACTTTTTCTGAATAAATACTCCATTAGATACCATCCAGTTTGAATATATATATATATATATATATATATATATATATATATATATATATATATATATATATATATATATATATATATATATATATATATATATATATATATATATATATATATATATATATATATATATATATATATATATATATATATATATATATATATATATATATATATATATATATACATATATATATATATATATATATATATATATATATATATATATATTGATGGGTCATATAAATATATATATAACATCAGTTGTTCGTGTGTTATATAATATATATAAATATTCTCTTCAGTACATTTCCAATCACCAGTTTACCATTTTAATGAACATTGGAGTAATTATGAAATGCCATTTATTTGTGCAGTGTTTTGCAGATCATGGTAGAATGAATAATATAAATTAATTCCCTAAAGATGCAAAACATACATCACATATCAAAATTCGTGAAAATCAGCAGGATATTTTTTTTTGAGGACAGTAACTTAATTTAAAAAGTCAAGTTAATTTCAAATGTAAAGTTCCTAGAAAGAGACTTTTGAAGTCACTTGCAATTGTCTTCTTTGTGTTATCAACCATCTCTAATGATATATGTAATTATCCATATATATATAAATAATGTATATACAATGTTATAAATATATATACATATATATATATATAGAGAAGAGAGAGAGAGAGAGAGAGAGAGAGAGAGAGAGAGAGATAGATATAAATGACTTATAATAAGCAAAAATTTATGATTAAACATATTTTCAGTAAATAAAAATCATGAAAATAAAGAGTCCTTTTAAGAGCAGAGAAGAAGCTCCTGTAAAGTAAGTAAGAAAAAAAAGAATTTTTTTATTAAGATAATCATCGCAAAAGAGCGGCCAAGACTGTTGAGCTAAACAGATTTCGATAAGTGCAGAGAGAAGAACTCTGAAACATTAGTTGAAGAATCATTTATTTCATCGTTCCCCATGAAGAAATTCATGTTTTCATGTTTCATTTGCAAGATTTGGATGACGAGATCAGCAAGATGAAACAAAGACACTGGAGGATGTGCAGCGCCAACTAGAAGAGGTTATGCAGGAAAGTTTAATTAATATCATCTCAGAAAAAGAACAGTGGAGAAAGAAACAGTGTTAGTGGATTTTTAACAAATTAAATAACGACGTTTTACGGTGCAATATGTTCTTTTTTTCCATTAAATGGAAAGCATCATAAATGGTAAAGAGTTGATTCGTTTTTAGTTTGATATAAAGCCACGTTCATAAGGACCATAGGTCCAAAGCATATGATATTTGGTAAACAATGTCAATTCCTCTTATTCAGCTACCGTTAAAAGTTGGTCATCAAAGAAATAGTCGCATGATGGCATTATGCACAAGACCAAATGTTGAAAGAAAAGGTGTCAACAATCAATGAATATAAACGATTATGTGTTGCCACTTTTAATGAATGTACAAGCGCTCAAATCTGGTCCGTTATTGATATAATAGACGATTTATTTGATAACAAAAGTGCAGTGTGTAATTGATTAACGGACTTAACAAGCAATGGAAACAGCTTGTTTTACAATTTCAACACCAATATGACCAAAGACTTATTATCCATGTTAATTTAAGTGTCATCATTGTTTTCAGTGGTAGCTATAGTAAGTGATATGGGCCCTACAAATGTCATTGGAATAGATGGTATAAGTACAGAAACCATTTCATTTTCAAATCCTTATGACCCGGAGAACAATTTGCCGAGATAATCATCTTATTAAACTAATGTTGAATAATTTTCTTGATATGCTTCCAGTTGATTGTGGAAGCTTTGTGATTGTGAATGTGTAGTAAAATTGTCAAGAAGAGTGTATGCATTTGCCACCTATCGCTTGACTGAAAATAATTTATATATACAGGAACAGCAAAAGTGAAGAACGTCCGTTTTTATCAGAAACTTTTCAAAAGACAATACTTTTATGGAAAATATAGGTTTTAGAGAGCAAACATTGAAAAGTACTGAGATTTTATCAAATTAAGTTTGCTGTTTGATTTATTCAATTCAAACTTATGACAAAACGGCACAAAGAAATGCAGGACACAGTGACACACAAAATAAAAGTCTGAAGAAATCATCAAGAATGGATGGGGAATGATGGGCATTTTCAAACTCTTGAGCCTGTATCATCAGATTTCAGAAGGGAATTATCATGTTGAAGATTTTTCTGTTATATGAAATGGTGAAAATAAATATGATGAATACATATATGTACAGACTCAATCATTTGGATTAGAGCATATGTTTATTTACATCAGACAAATGGGCATTTGCACTGATCATCCTTGAATCCGGTGATGTGATCAAGAATTAAGTCATATCTTCTCGGTAAAACATTTCTATAATGGCAAGGAATGGCAATGTGGGTAATTTTGATGCCAACGATGTGTAAAGAATCATACATTTCTAATGGTGAAGATGTGGGAAAAGGATTTGGAAAAAGACATCATTTGTTTGCTTCCATTTATCAAAAGATTTTATACTGAAGACTGACAATACATACGATTTGGACTATTTGAAGAACAGACAATACATTTGTCATGTTGCAGACAAGAGGGTCTTCGGTATGTTGGCGGATACATGGCCTCAAAATTTGTCTAGGTATCAATTTCTAGGCTGCAAGTTGGAGAATAAAAGTGGCACATTTGTTTGCGTTATTGAGAGACAGCAAAATAAGTTAACATGCCAAGTTATGATATTTTATTGAAAAGCTGAAAATAATGGAAAAACTGTTCAACATTCATCATGAATATTATTTTCTTAGGCAGAAAGGGTAATATATAAAGCATTATCATTCATTATTGAAAAACATGTAATGCTCCATATGGATATAATAACATGATGTAAGATGTGCATGTTTTTAGAATATAGTGTTGAATAATAAAATTTATAATAGATCAAAATGTAACAAAATACTCAAGGTCAAAATAATGGATTTGTACTTTTGTAAATAAATAGTCCATATCATGCAATTACTCTTTTTTCTTTGCCTACTGAAAATTTGAATAATATGTCAAATACTCTCCATATGATATGCTTAAACAATTAAACACATATATGAGTGTCTGTGCATCATGTATTCAAGTCAACATAAAAAAAAAAAAATTAAGACCATTCAAAACATCAACAAAAACAAGTTCATTTCCGGGTTCCTATATTCCGATTTTTTTTTGACCCCATTTGGTTTGACCGTCTGGCACCAGATCTTTCTTAGCTCTCCCTACTCACCCCACGGGCCAATGAAGTGAATTATATTATCAACTATTTTTACCTTGTATATATATATATATATATATATATATGGTATATATTATATATATATAGGTATATATATATATATATATATATTATATATATATATATATATATATATATATATTATATAATGTTAATTTATGGTCTACCACTTTACCATAATAATGAACATTTGAGTATATTATGATCTTCTCTTTTGCAGATCGGTTAATCACTATTAGAAATTAGCATATACATCACATATCAATGACGTGAAAATCTAGGGTACTTTCTTTTTGCCTGTAGTAACTCAATAACGTGAGTTAAGCTTCATGGAAAATTCCATGCCGAGTTGGCCTATGAATAATGTGTCTTCTTTGTTACATCTATATATATATACATATATATATATATATATATATATATATATATATATATATATATATATATATAGTATATAATATATTATATTCAGAAATATTTATATATATATATATATATATATATATATATATATATATATATATATATATCGTTAGGAGAGATAGAGAGAGAGAGAGAGAGAGAGAGAGAGAGAAGAGAGAGAGAGAGAGATGTTGTTAGTCAAACGAGTAGCATGAAAATTTACCTTTAGAAGCAGGCAGTCAGGTGAATACAATACCGAGACGGGCAAAGGCACGAAAAGGGCTCCTGTAACACAGTACAGTAACTTGAAACTCGAAGAGAGAATCACGCAAACGAAAGTGAGTGCGGCCAAGATGTTGGATGACAGCGATAAGATGAGCGGCAAACTCTCAAAGTTTGCCAGTTTTTCGGTTATTTCATCTATCCATATTAACCACTTGCACAGTTTTTCGAATTCCATTTGTCTGTTTACCAGTTTATCCTCAGTTATATTACCAACTATTTCGCGTGCCGGAAAGTTTTTCATATCTCGCAATTGATTCCTAATAATGAACACTTCTTTTTCTTTGTGCCTTTGTGACGTGTTCTTTCCGTTAAATAAGATATTACATGGAGAGTTGATTCTGTTGCGCTTGTAAATCTTCATCACCATAGCACGGCACATGATCGTTGGTCCATTGAGCGTATTGCTTATTCAGCTCTCGTTCAAGTTTCAAAGACAAAGTCTGCATGATGGAGTATACAAGACCAAATGTTGCTAAGCAACCAACTATCATATGATAGGCATACATTAAACTGTAAACAATGTGCAGCGCTGATAGCCTCACGTCATTGATATAATATGCCCATGATAACAAAAAGTAAGACATTGTAACGGAGGAAGAGAAAGAACAGCCCAGTATTATGTACATGGTCAGGAATTGATGCAAAGAGACAGTTTTTTCTCCATGAATTTCTGTCATCATTGTTTCAGCTATTTCTACAACATTTTTCCTGTTCAGTAAAAGATAGATCTGGAGAACAATTGCCGATAATAACATGGCTGTGTTGCATATCAAAATGATAGTATTGATTGTGGGTTTTGATTGTAATTAGCAAGTAAAAGTGTACAACCATGCATGCTGCAAGCACTGCCATAGATAAAAGAGACCGTAATTTTCCAGATACGTTTTCCTTAAATACATATCTATAGGTCATAGCAGTGGTATTTCCTGGTCCACATTCGGTTTTCTGCCCTCGACGCCTGAAGAAAGACGAAGGAGGCCATCCGTAAGGAAATGCTCCCCACACACGCAACAGGTGAAGAATCATCAAGAATGGATTGGGAACTCTGATGGGCATTTTCAAACTCTTGAAAATCACAAGATGTTTTCAGTGCATGAAGATTTTTCTTTTCACCGAAGTAGCGGAAATGGAAATGAATACTTATATGTGTCACATTTAGATTTGCTTGCCTCTCATTTCACTAAACCTGTTTCCTCTTGCACTCTGTATCCTTATATCTAGAGATCAACAAGAAATTTATCCCCTTAGCAGCATTACTGCAATGAAAGGCAATGTACCTTTTACACTTAACTACAAGAAACTAACGGTCGTACACTCAAGCTACATTATTTGTTTAACCGAAGTTTATCAACTAGTACTGTCCGTGTGACTTAATTCAAATAAACTATTTTCTCAGTAAACATTTGGCTACTCAACCATTTGGTGTACCGAGGAAACGATGTCTGTTTCGTTGTCATAACTCCAGAGAGGCCTCACAATAACAGTACTCACATTGTTTGCGTTATTGAATACTCTGAGATCAGCGATGCAACCGTTCATGATATTTTATTGGAAGCACAAGGCGCTCAATAATACCCAGGCATTGAATATTATTTTGTTACGCAGAAGGCATATATAATTTGTCATTCTTGTTATTATTATATTGAAGACTATCAGTCGCATATGGATATCCTAAACTAATGATGAAGTGTGTGGTATATATATCAATTATAGCATCTCATTACAGAGGACGGGTCCAAAGAAGAAAGAACATAGTAATTGGTGCAATACTCTTACTTTAACTATTGAAAATTGGAAAAACTATAGTGCGGAAAACTTCCACATCGGCCACTTCATATACCTACACAGGGCACTCATCAGTTACAAGTCAAACCTTCTGCAAACATTAAGCCATTCATAACTATCTTGCTCATACTTTCGAAGTTCCATTTTTTTTTTTTTCAAAACCCATTTGATATAATTTGCACAGATCTTTCTTGGTCTCCCTATCACCTCCGGCCAATGAAGAATTGGAGAATTTATTTCTGATGATAAATTTATTTCTCGGTGTTTGTGGTTAATTACAATTTGTAGGTCCCGTTGCTACGTAACCAGTTTTCTTAACCACGTAAAATAAGTCTAATCCTTAAGCCCAGGAGAGCTGTTAACCAATCAGTGGTCATGGTTAAACTAAGGTATACATAACATAATTCCCTCTTGTACTTTTGAATTATTCACTATTTTCTCAGCCTATAGTTCTCAGTTCTTCTGGACATGACCAAACCATCTGAAAGCACTCTGGATCACCCTACTACCACTTATGCTAGAGTTTTACTACTATAATGTATTGCTACACTTCAGACTATTTATATTCTTCTCACACCTCATATACTGCGAAAAATGTTCATCTCAATTGATTCAACATTTTTTCTTTCCAGTCTGATCCATCAATCATGGTTCAAGTTCATATAGACAAGTCAGTTCCACAGTCTCTTCTGGCTTTCCTTCCTCAGGTACAATAACAGCAAAGTCTCTTCTTAATAATTTGGACATATCTTAAGACTTTCCTTGGTCCCCTATTCTATGACTCTCTTTTCAAAGTTTCCCCGTCCATTAAATGTCCTCCCAAATGTTTGTATCATCAGCAGCTTCCATCCTTCAACATTCATATGAACAATGACTGCTCAAAATTACTGTGAAATTTCCCCTCTTGCAAACTCTTTGAACGTGTTTGACTAGTTTCTGCTGTTTCTGTTATTCCTTTGTTTCAAACTCACTTTTTTTTTATCAGGTCTACTAATTTCTAATACCCATTTCGCTCCAATCATAAAATCTATCCATTGCCGTCATCTACTTTTATACTGTACCATATATCCATTCCACCTCGATATTGACTCTTGATTTCATCGCAAGCATTTTCTAGATCTAGATCTTTTACTTCTTTTAAACTTCTCATATGACAGCTTTACGATAAACACTTGGGCAACATATACTCTCCCTTGTCTAAGTCCGTCCAACACCTCAACCCCAGCCTAACATTATTCTACGGAACGATCATTTTTTTCATGCATTCCTGCGTAACCTATCACTTGTCGATAAATACTTTATAAATGTATGTCAAAATTCAGTTATATTTCTACAACCATGCACTAACACCCAATCCGTTGGTGTCAACTATATCGCATCAGCAATTCATCAAAATCCAACATTTGAGCAGATTTTAAGCATTTATCCCCCTATTTTCGGCGATTTTCAACTCGCAATTTTATCATGAGTTTGACACTAGTTTACTTTTTTTTATTTTTTTTTTTTTTTGGGGGGGCGCCTCTTTAGGGGTAGACTACAAAAGGTATAAGTATCTTTATACAGTTGCACCAGAATGAGTATCATAGCATGAATAGTACTTTCACAGACAGTGTGCAAAGTAAAATATCACTTATCCCAGCGCTGGCATTAGGACAGACAGGGCTAATTCGCTATCTCATAAATTCTTGGTTTCTCTCCAACTGTATTCTGTTAATATTTACAGTCACTTTCAAAGGCATTAGAAAAATTTCACGAACCCTCATCTCTTCTCCCATCCAGCTTTGCTCATATTCAACAAATCTTCAAACCAGTAACTCTGCCAACAAAGGAATCTATTTAACGAAGATGAGGTTTTTCATATCTTTTCTTCTGAAATGTATTTGTTCATTGACCGTCTCTTAGCATTCACATCCTTATGGAACAACTAATTTCCCTTAAAATATGTCCATTTTCTTCCATCTGTGGCAATTACTTACCTTTTGCCTAATAACGTTTTCCTTGACATCCCTTTTCCATTCTCCTACCTTCCTCTGTAAGATCCTTTTATTATTTCTTACTATTGTCATTTCAGTTATATCTGTTTTACATTTACTAATATTTTTACTTCTATGGGAAGTAAAAGGATCTTTCTATCCTCCTATTTGATCAAATCCTCCTATTTTTTATTTTCATATAATCCATCTATTTTCTCACTTAATCCCTACTTTAGTTTTTACCCCATTTTCTCCTGTACGATCATTCACATACTTCTATGGTCTTAATCTTATCTAAAGACACTTTTCATTCCTAACATTTGCATCAATCAGATTACGCCTAAACATAATTCCAGTCATTCTTCAGTCTATTATAAATAGGAACTTGCTCCTCCATTTGTTACGCGGGAATAAACGTGGTATTATGATAAAGTATCTCATTCTTTTACGGTAAGCCCATTTAACTTTCAGTTTACCAAGGTCTTCATCGGGCAACATACATTACACGAAAAGCAACAATAAATCTGGAACAATAAATCTGGATATGTACAGTGATTCTGATGGAAATTCTAAGCCACCTGTGTGGAATTCATTTTTAAATATTGCATAAATTGGCGAGAATCCGCCAAACACCGCGACATCGTTATGAATTTTTATTATTGATAGTATTATTATTCAGAAGATGAACCCTATTCATATGGAACGATCCCACAGGGACCATTGACTTGAAATCCAAGTTTCCAAAGAATTTGGTGTTCATTCGAAAAGGTAACATGAGGTAAAGGGAAATACAGAAAGAGATCAGCTATTAGAAAAACGGATAATTTAGCAAATTAATAAATAAAGAAATATAAATGTAAGTAAACTATTTAAATACAAGGAGGATTGTATTAGGGTAGTAATGCATTGCATCTTCGCTTGAGCTTTCGAAGTTCCAGTTGCACTACATCCTCAGGGAGGCTATTCCACAGTTCAAAGGTGTGAGGAATAAAGAACCTCTGGAACTGAAAAGTTCGAAAGCTAGGTACATTTACTGCATACTGGTGCTGCTGTTCAGTGAATCAGGTTGCTCTCGTCAGGAAAAGGGGATCAGGGATCAAATGTGAGTGAGAAAGATCACTCTTAAAGTACAGCTTGTGAAAAATTGACAAACAAGAGACCATCTGTCAATGGTCCAAGTCATAACTGCTAATATTAGGAAACAGAAACCTACCACTACCAACCACTCTACCTAAAAGAGATAAATCTCTGGCAGAAGTTGACATCCACGCCGGAGAACAGTATTCCGGTAAAGGAAGAACAAATAACCTAAAACAGGTTGTATTGATTTTATCACTGTTATAAATATACGAGGCCTTCAGAACAATACCTAACTTCCGTACGGCATGTGCTGAAACTTTCATTAGATGTTTCTCAAAAGTAAGATGTGAGTCAAACGTTACACCCAGAATAGTTAAAGCTTCTGACTCATTCAGCAGAGTCCATTCCACTTGAAGGGGAGGATAGGGTAGAGAATCTGTAAGAGATCTGCTAATCAATAGCGTTTTTGTTTTATTGGAGTTCAGCCTCATACCCAACTGACTACACCATTCATTGATCTTGTCCATGTCATGAGTGAGGTTGAGGGCAGATTCATTTCTCGTAAGTGGAGACTTTACTGTATTCACAGTTGTTGCAGCATCAGCATACTGAACAATTTTGTTTTCCAGGACAACAACCATATCACTTGTATACACTAAAAATAACAGTGGACCAAGAACACTACCCTGTGGAACTCCAGACACAACAGGTCTTGGTTTACTAAAGATCCCATCAACAGCAACTCGATGCTGCCTACCTGTAAGGAAATCTTGAAGTAATCCTAAAACATATCCACCTAATCCGAGATTCCGAAGTTTATAAATAAGTGCCTCGTGATTTACTAAATCGAAAGCAGCACTAAAATCTATTTGAATTACTCTGCACTCAAAACCGTTATCAAGGTTCTCTTACAAATAGCACGTCAAGTCTAAAAAAGCATCGCATATTGACTATCAGCTAACAATCCTTAATATCCCACATACTTATATAGTGGCGTAAAAATAAGTTTTTTTAGCAACTTTGGAGAACACAGAGAGAACAGAAATTGGCCTGTAGTTACCACAGCCTGCAGATATGCCGTTCTTTGGAATAGGCACTGTATTACTAATCTTGTGCTCATCTGCAAAGATACTGTGTCGTCATAAATATCTATAGAATTTACTAATCTTGGGAGGCAACACACTAGGAACTTAAAAAAAAAAAAAAAACAAAGGGGAGAAACCATCAGGATCTTATCCACCAAAGCTATCAAGGTTGTTAAGAACTTTCTTAATATTGCTAGAGCGAAATGCAAATTTTGTAAGAATTAGTTGAGGATGACAAGTATCAGATAGATAATGGCAATTTAGGCCACCACAGATGAGGCTGAGTAATTCTTTCAAGTTTCTTCTTCAAAGAATTATTGTCATTTTTCTAGGCTGTATGATAAGTTTTATTCGCAACACGGCGAGAATCAATAAAAATGGTGTATTTTTCATTTGAATGATTTCGTCTCCATGTATTGAATTTGGTCTATTTACCTCCAGCTCATCATGTAGGTCTGATCATTTTTCCTGAATTTGATGACCTTTCTAGGACGTACAGTTTTATTAAAATAACCATCAACGTTTCATTTTTAAGTTTCAAGTTTCTGAGTTTGCCCTCCGGGTATATGGGCTTAATCCATCCCGATGGCGTTTTGTTTGGTAGAATCTTCTCTGTTGTGCCTATCCAGTCGTAGGTCAAATCACTCTAAATAATTTTCATCAATGATTGACTTAGAATAATTTGTTCTCATCTAAGATTTCATAATTCGAAGACAATTTCGGTGCATAAGTTATTCCAAACGCACTCACGTGGTTTATGTGTAGCAATGTCTATAGTTTAACTACGAAAGGTTAAGACTTTCCTATGATTAGCGGCGTTGACATGTTTCTCACCTTGCCAAAGGAGGTATTTATTCCTTAACCATAAAGGAGGAATTTCAGGATCAACCTCGAGGTTAAGGTTAATCCTGAGAATGGACATACTCGACCGCACTGTCCAGCTATATGTTTTTACTTACAAGTGACTTCGTTTTTATGTACAGCCAAAGAAGCTCTATAGTCAACATTTTTATTCTATAGGGACGTTTCGGCTAAAACACTTTAAGCCATTTTCGACCTAAAATAAAGCAAAACACCAAAACATAAAATTATATACTAGCAAAGTACAAATCAAGGGAAGGTCACACTCGAGAATAAAATTTGTGTGTTTTATAAACTAGTTACCATCAATAAAAACACACTACTCAAAAAAAAAAAAAAAAAAAAACACAGTGACATAAAACTAATACAATTCAGTGAATTACAATAGTCATTAATAAAACTAAGAAAAAACAAACTCAAGACAAGAAAAACAAACTCAAGACGAGAGAATTAAAAGTTCACAGACGTAAAATAAAACACAGGACCAAGAAATATTTAAAAAAACATTAAAAAAACGAACACAAAAACCAAGACAGGAAAAGCTGAACAATAGATAAATTAGCTTAATGACTGCAAAGTGAGAGCGGATAGATAATCACTAGATTATGGGTAACGGAAAGGAAGACCGATCTTGGTTCGTGAATATATATAGGTTCAAAAATCCTTAAATCAAATAATTTTGAACAAGAATCTACAGTTTTAAAATCCCATATACTTAGTCTTGCCTGATTGCATCTACTGCAGTGTTCACGGATGGAAGACTGCTGTTTGATTGCTAAGTCTCTACCTGTCCTATAACTGATCACTACCTGCTGGTAGTATCTTGTTTTGAGCGCCTTTATGGAACTATACTACCCAAATACCCGACTTGACAGTTTGGGCAAGTATGATAATAGTAAATAATACCAGAACGCAATAAATCCGGCAGTTTTTATCTTTGAAAGTCAGTAGGCTTTTTATTGTAAAATCATTATTAAAATTATATTTTTTTAAAATCTGTCGATAAAATCTATTAAAACAGTATTTCGATTCCATCTCAAATTTATAGAAAATAAATGTTATGTACAGTTTGCCTGCAAATAATTCATATAGCGTAATTTACTCTTACTAAGAAATAGACGTTCTGCACTTACAGCACTTTATGTATAAGTGAACGGAAAGTTTTACTCTCTCTCTCTCTCTCTCTCTCTCTCTCTCTCTCTCTCTCTCTCTCTCTCTCTCTCTCTCTCTCCTCTATAGCATCTTTATTCGTATACTAATTGTTCCTAGCTTCTGAAAAATAGCGTAATTTATATCAATATATAAGAATACTATAAAAAAGAAGCAAATATCTGGACTCTCATCCACTGTGATGGGGCATTTAGATAAAATTCTTGATAAACTTCCCCCAAGAGGAAAAAACAGAAGCCTCGGCAGCAGCGTTGCCTTTGTCAGTGTTTGGAGTGCAACTGCCGTTAGCCCATGTTCGCCAACAGTGATAGCGAGACATAATAGTTCTATAATCTAGCTCAAAAATTTGTAATTTTCATGTTGTACTGACGTAGAATAACTTGGACATATATGTGATTTCACTTTCAATGCAAAAAAAGTTGTTACTATAGCCGGAAAGGGCATACGTATATATACGTCAACAGTCTTTGTGACGAAATGTAGCCGACCGTATATATTCCTGAACGATCTAAGATGGGTTAACTAATGTACTCTTACCTGTAAGGTACGCGAGTTCTCAATTGCTATGCAACATTTCCGTTACGTTACGGGTGATGACGAGGCAGAAATTAGTCTCATTATTGAATCTTCGTTCAGTTGTTTGTCAAAAGTGCCCCCTTTTATCAGCAGTACATTCACATCATAAATTAATTGCAAAGGAAGAAATTTGTAAGGGTAACATATGCAAATGGAACCAAATAATGAATAAAATCGAGCAAATGGTATCTCGTATTTAAAAATTAATAACATTGGTAAGTAAGGCAACAGGGACATTGTTACGAACAGCTAGTATATATTCCTAAATCTAGCATAAATTGGTATGTTCAGACAATAGTTTGACTAGGTACCTTATCTGGAATTTCCTACACATTTTAATGGCGAAAAATGTTCTTAGCACGTAGAAAGTTTATTCACTGAGAGTTCCTTATTAAGCTTTTGGATCACCCTGAAGCACTGATTCATCGTCTGAAATGCAACAATGGAGTCACTTATGATGTACTGACCCATCATACTGGTAATTTTCAATCCGTCACCCTTATCATATATATATATATATATATATATATATATATATATATATATATATATATATATATATATATATATATATATATATATATATAACACTAACACTGCAACTGTCGTTTAATTTCCGGTTCACTGTTCCTTGGGAATAACTTCCACCCCTGGGGAATTATAACTGGTAAGTGTTTATGTTTTTTTGTAAACTAGGTATCGGTTTAAATCCTGCCCGGGCCGAAGTACTTATTAATTATGATTCTCCTTGTGTGTAAGTTGAATATTTTTTTGTTGTGCAATATTCATAAGTATATATATATATATATATATATATATATATATATATATATATATATATATATATATATATATATATATATATATATATATATATATATATATAAATTCTTCTAACTCATCATTTACGTATCACTGTGGATATTCTCTTATGGCAAGGATTCACATTTAGATATGTGAAACACTATGAAGTATTGCGTCATCAATGAACCTCCTTGGGATTATTAGCATGTTATTGGGCCAGAGACTTTGTAAAGTTATCCAAACACTCGGCTGAGGTCTGATTCCGAGCCTTGTTGGAGAAGTTTGTTACTCCCCGATCATTTCAAATACATAGCAATCAAGGGAAGTTTTTCCTGACTTTTCTCATTGTAGTTTGATAATACCAACTCTCTTTCCCAACCCCGTCCCCTCCCCCTCTCTCTCTCTCTCTCTCTCTCTCTCTCTCTCTCTCTCTCTCTCTCTCTCTCTCTCTCTCTCTCTCTCACACTACCAACTCTCTATCTCCCACACCCGTCCCTTCCCCCTCTCTTTGTCTCTCTTTCTCTATCTCACACACTAGTTGTTTTTGGGTGAATAACATAGACAGTCGTCTTGTCTAAATGGATTTTAGTTTCCTCACATGATGAATCAATCATAATTATAGCTATGATTTCTGATTATCTTTATATCTCTGCAATTATAAATATGTATGGATGAGCTACAATTCATATCATGACAATTATAGATGAAATGATGTAGCTTTATTTGTTAAAGATCTTATAATAAGAATACAGTTTGTATGGTTAACTGACACACAGATGCATCTAATAAAAGAGAACAATTGGATATGAAACTCATAGTTATTTAGACAATCACAAACAATTACGGCGTAGGTGTACCTTCCTTCCGCCGTCAGCGGAGACAGAGACTGATAAACCTTACAGTTAAGAAAATTGCTGAGATACGAAACGGTAGACAGGAAATAGTTTACTAATACATTTTGTATTTGATGTTGTAATAGAAGCTAAATCATTAGGAGCTGAGCAAATTTGTATTTCAAAATTGTAGACTGCCAACCCATTTAACCTGTGCATTGGGAAAGTCAACTGCAAACATATTTTTAGATATAGGTAAGTGTTTTACGACTGTTTCTGATTTAAATGACTTCTACCATTTTTATATAGCCATATATTTTCATTTCTTTCTCTTTTGTTTGAACAATATCTGTTACCTTAATTTATAGTCTAAAAAGATATAAATGCTAAAGTATTAGAGTTTAAATAATCAATAAGTGGTTCTTGCCATGCAGTCCTCACCATGCAATAAAGAAACTTTAGAGCAATTTCTCAGAATATTGTTATATCAATACAAGTTGACTTACAGAATATTTCGGTCAAATGTTCATGTTTGTTCTGAGCTTCTATCTCATTTAGGGGGCTTTATTAAAAGAGCGGCAAGTCTTTTAATAGGGAATATAACACTCCTTATCTTTTCTTTAACTTAAGCTACGAAAACAAAATTACCTAACATAAATAGCCTATGCTTGCTGCTGAAAGTTTTAAATTGTACTTTATATAAAGTCGTTTTATTTATCGCTCTTCCACATTTTCTGGATTAATCCTTGAACAAGCCATCAACCTCCTTTTTCGTTGCCAGTATTAAGGACTTTGAATGTTTGAAAATGGAATAGTTTCCCTTACATGTAGAGATGATTAGTCAAAATTATTCATTTCTTAATGAGGCGTTGAATTGCATTAATTTTTTGCCTACCGTAAACACGTTCGAATCTCGGAATAAGAGCGAATTCTCTCACTAGTTAAGAAAAAAGTGGTGTTATGTTTTTTAAATCAAGTATTTGTATTCATGGTGCATTAACTGACTATAATATAGAACTTATAACTAAGTTTTTAATAACAATTATCCTGCTGCATCTAACATCTCATCATCTAAGAACTTTTGCCTCAAACCAAATTTGTTTATCTCTCTCACTCTTTTCTCTTATAGAGGACGAGAAAGTAAAAATTAGAAATAGGACAAAATGGCAGGCACTCCTCCTTACCAGTGATTGACGTGTAATGTTTCATTCCGAAATCACGCGTAATGTAGATTAATCACAAGGACTTTTTATTTAAGAAAACGGAATTAATTTTTGTGTTTCATGTCAGATAAAACGAGAAATGGTCTTCTTTGAAAAAAATTTTTAATTTTCCACCAGCCAAATCGGCTAAGGTTCCTGGAATTCTCTCTCTCTCTCTCTCTCTCTCTCTCTCTCTCTCTCTCTCTCTCTCTCTCTCTCTCTCTCTCTCATACAGATTAATGCAAGATATGATTTTTGTGTATATGTAAATAATACCAAAAAGAGAATTTTTTCTTTGCTAAGAAGAGTGAAATTTATGTTTAACAAAACCTGATACAATTCCCGCGATTCTCTACCTCTCTAATGCAGTTTAATGTTAAGGCCTTTTTTTCTCAGAAAAACTCAAATATTTTTCTGCTCTGCATGAAATCAAAAGTAATTTATTGATAAGAAAGTCTGAATTTTTAAATGAACAAAACCTGCATAATTTATGAGATAGCATCTGGAAATGTTGATTTTTAGCATATACAGAATGTTAAATTGATTGTGATATACATCTTTATAATAATGATAAAAAGCGTCACCTCTATAACAAAAATAATATTCTAAAAATTATAATGATCCATAAAGTTTTGCATTATCACAAATAGGTAACTAATGCATAAAGAAAAGTAAAAGCACAAAGAAATAAACGAATTTATTACTGAGAATAAATACAAGGCTTATACCTCATTTACATCTGGCATACATTGGAAAATAAATTCACACCAAATCATTCTTACGCCAACCAAATCTATATCAGGGAGCCCTTATAAAGATCTTTATTAACCATAAAGGCTGTTAATGGCTAGAATCTGATTTATAGCTGTGATGCTGAGTGATGTTACTGAAAAATAAATATTAAAATATTTACAAAAAACTTTTATGCATTCCAATCACAGAACTTTTCTCAGGTACCTATTCATAAATAACATGGGTGTTGTTTTATTGATTGTGTTGCAAAAGAAAACTGAGAACTCTACTTAAAAATAAATAAACGCTTTCAGAGGACTGTGCAGAAACAATCTCTGAATCATGATTCCGCTAAGCATAGCTTAGGAATTGATGTTCTTTATATTATTACTTATTCTCTGAGACATATAGTACATATCATTTCAACTCCAACATCACATAAAACTTCTCAAAATATAATTAAACATCTTCAGTCATTAAAAATATTTTGCATTTTCTTTCAGGAACCTTCGATTTAAACAAGGGATTTTTCACTCTCCATTTTCATTCTGTGTAAATGCTGAAAATTCTGTCAAGTTTTTTATTCACTTCCCACGTAATTGCAAATCCAATGAGCTATTTCTTTTGCTGGTTACAGTACATCATTTATCCCCCTTTTTTCTACATAACAAGGAAAGCAAACGCCCTTTAAAGAAAAGGAAATGTTTTTTCTCTAACACTAGGTCCTTATGGCTGCTGATATTTAAAAGCAATATAATGTAAATTTTACCATTTTTTCCCCATAGAATGTTGGTTAGGTTCCTTTTTTTCCAAAGAAACGATAATCTTCTATGCTAAAGATGAATTTTCTCCCTTTATTTTTCAGCTTATGATATTGGCAAAAGAACGCCTCAATTTTCGGAACGTGTAAAAAACAGTAAACTTTACAGGTTTCCGAAACATTTTCCATTTTCCATGGTAAAGGGAAATAATAAGAGTACCAAGTCAACTAGGTAACCGTAACAATAAATAGGTAGAAGTCTTGCGAGGAGGACAAAGATAATCGTTTATGTATAAAGAAATCTGATATAAGTTCATCAGCGTTTGTTCAATAATGATAAATTCACATGAAAGTAAGCTAGCTTATAAAATGACAAATGTACAAAGGGGAAAATGTAGAAAAAAAAACTAAATATGACTGAAACAATATTACAGTTTTAAATGAAAATGCCAAAAGGACAGAGAAACGGAAGGAAATTTTATTCTTTCTTATAGTTCAAAAAAGTAACCTGACCCTTAGTTACAAACAAGTATATAAAAATTCATCATAGGAAGAAAGATTTCAATCTCCCCTACAGGCTAAAAGGTAATATAAAGAATAATTGGAAATTAATTCACAATCGACGGATGCCCTCAAGGTATATGCAGGAAATAGATCAAAGTTCATCTACTCTTTAGTTTCTTTTTTGAAGTAAAATATTTTCATTATTTCTGAATAGATAAAGCCACTATCTAATGTATGAACGGCACCATATACACCAACTTATTATCTTGCATTTCAGTCATATGTGAAATAAATGAATTTTGATGGAAATGCTTTTATATGGCTTTTAAAATTCACTTTTGTTTACGAGATTTGAGACCATAGCGTTACTTCAAATTGTTCCATATGCTCTGGAAAAGTTGCTTGCTCAGCTTAACAACATATTCCACCCACGAGTTTTCTTACCTAGGTTACCTTCATAGATCACCTCAGTATTATGAATTCGAGTGGAAAAAAAAGACGAGTGTAAATAGCACTTTTAACAATATCTGTTATAACAAAGTACTCAGATGCAAAACACAAGATCAACCTATAAATAATATATGTTAACAAAACAAAAGTTGCAAAATAGATTGGAAGTATAGGTATGAATAAAAACAAAAGGACCAGCCAGTGAAACATTTTGTATTACAAACAAATGACGTCATTGGTGTGAGGATGCACCTCTCCACATTCCTCCAGCTTATCACGCTTTCACTGAAGCATCTTTCTACCCAAGCAGCTGGTTAGAATTCATACTTTAGCTGCTTGTTTTATTAGCATGCTTGGCTTCTAAGGGTAATCGATATTTGTCAAGTAAAAGAGACAGAGTCCCTTTTTCTGTAGATTTTCTGAAGCACATTAATATAACACTACGGAATTATTTAGCTTTCGCTGGCTACGAACCCATACTTGAGACTGTTTTACATAATTATACTGTAATTATAGATCTTGTGATCAGGCGTCCACTTTTATTTATATATTCAAGCTGCTACCCTAAAGGTCTTCTTGAAAGCCGAGGTATGGATTATCCGGTAAATGGCGCTGGTTAAACACACAAACAATATCCAAACAAACCTAGAAGTCCGGCTTCTACTGTAGTGAGACACCATATCGATCCTATCAAAGCTAACAAAGGACTTGTTCCCAATCACTGGAGGTATAGAGGTAATCAGTGATCCTTCAGTAATCCTGCGTTATTTCACACAGTAGTTTTCGTATATAACTTTGTAATGATCAAAGTTCATTCTGTGATCATCACCCCGCCCCCACCCCGTAATTAATTGCCTAGGTATTATTCTAATATCTACGTTTTTGACTTTCCTCTGTCGAAAGGGAGGTATATCGAGGTAAAATCACGCCTAATTTAACCATGCTGATCTCAGTTAATTAATGGATTTCGAGCAGTTTGATTGCATTACTTTGAAGGAAAAAATATGATAAAATTCTTTAAAAAAAACATTGCTTCCGACTAATTGTCGTTTCTGAAATTTCCTGGCTTATTTGTGCATCATGTTTGTGTATTTTTCGTCGCTTGAATGCCTTTTATGATCGTAGTTGCAAGCCTTGAAAAAAGACCTGTTTAGAAAAAATTTCAAGGCCTGAGAGAAGTTTTAGTTCAAGTGGACATTTAGGCAACGATTTGAACGTAAAAACTTTTCCGGCTCTAAAAAATAAAACGTTTAGCGTTACATATTTCGCTGCTTCACTTACCAGTGATGTATTTTTCTGCTTGTTTCTTTTGTTTCCCTCTGATTTTTTCCCTTTCCATTAATAAATAAAAAAAAAACATTCTGTTTTTGGAGGGTTTAAAGGAACGACACATTATTATTTACAGTTATTTTTTCTATTCCTTATAAATTTCGCTTATTACTTTCCTTTTTGACTGGCTGCATTGTTTTAGGGTCACCAGATCATTGCAATAGGGGCTTGTAGTTGCATGAGTAAATAAGTTTTATTATGAAAGCACTGTTTTGATTCCACTACTTTATTTTTTTTTAATATTTTCCTAATTGTAGAAAAAATGAGTTATTAAAGAAAAGAAACTTATGTTCAGAGAATCAAAACGTTTCCCCATATGAACGACTTTTGTTGTATCTATAATGTTACTAATCATATCCTAATTCAATTATCAAAACAGGTTTGAAACGCATGATCGCTTATATATAAAGTTTCTTGGGCGAAATGTGCATTTAACCCTGTGGTTGTTCGCCATGAGATAGAAACCTTGTTATACATATATACACAGTATACGTATGCTCATCTATGCATGGATGTTAACTTTTGATCCACACAGCTCCACGTTACTTAAATATTGCCTCGAATGGAAACTGGAAACTGAGACCCAAACCTAATTTCATAGACATAAGTTGTTTATGATATGGTTCAGGGGGTTAAGTGAATGAAACCTCAAAGGTTTCACTCAATTAGTTCTTGCAGAGCAGTAAACATGTTTTCGATACCAGATATTTATACATTCACGTGGTCAGTTGCAGAGTAATTTTAACTACCAGAACTTTTTGTGCATATATTAATAATTCATCATCTCTCACATCGATTTCAATACAGAGTATTACGTCTTATTCTGAATGAATGATTTATGGATTTTTAACTGAAATACATATTCGAATCCAAACAGGTATATTTTCATCTCTCTCTCTCTCTCTCTCTCTCTCTCTCTCTCTCTCTCTCTCTCTCTCTCTCTCTCTCTCTCTCTCTTTTCTCTCGTTTTCCTCCTCCCCCTTAAGAATAATTGCATTTCACTTGTGTTTTTCTCCATATTTACGAATATTGTAATTCTATGTCAACTGTTAGCACCATGACTAACTCTTATATCTATAACCATCTGTTTTCTTATCTTAACATCTTGTTTACCTTTTCAAATACCTATGCTTCATTATGTTCACAGCTTAAATGAAATACAGTAGTATCTTAGAAAACGGAAAACTATTTAATAATGTTTTATTTTCTTGCTTATGCTTTTGATACCGATTAACCATCAACATAATTATACTGTCTCCTCAGGAACTTCCTATTTAAATGCACGACAGGAAGAGTCCCTATTAACGGTGCCTTTTCAAATCTGTCTTCATTTTCTTCATAATTCATCCATTCCCTTATTTCTTTCTGGTGCCTTCTGAGGGTCATTGTACTGTAATACTTGACCAAATCCTTTCCCATGACCTGCCATGCCTATACCAGATTCCATGGATAATGTGAGAAAAATAAATCATCCTCAAGATAGATTTTTGTTTCTTTTTCTGGAGGACGATCATGCCACACTGAATAATAAGGCAGTGTGATCTGATTTTTGCGTTTTCTTTTCTTAAGGTGATAAAGTTATTTCAGTTTAATTCCGTTGTTTTGATCTTTCATAAGTGTAACACAAACTGCCGCATTTTGATCTACCAGTTTTACCATATTTAAAAGCATGAAGAGGTGTTATTTTCTACTACTCGTACTGAACCATTCACATTAAATTGTCCTAGTTAAAAGGCAGAACGTTGTCATTGAAAATTAATCCAAGGTGTATAATAAGTTTTGGAAAATAATGCTGATTGGTTCGCTCAAGTAGACCTCATCTATATTTCTGCCTGAATATTAATCAGACCTTTAAATTTAGTCACATATGACAAATGTTAGGAAACGTAATCACAATTTTCTCTTCACACTGGATTAACAAAAGGAGCCCTGACTCTCTGAATATAAGGAAGAGACGCTTAATACAGCAGACAGTGTGTCCTATGAATAAATTTCCTTCTTGAGGCTCCGTTAAATAATTTTGATTACCTTTGTGTCCAACCTCATAAATTATTTATAATTCCTTCTCATATACGTGTTTATGATCTGAATTTCTTATTATTGTAGAAAAGGCAAAATTTAATTTGATCATTTTTTTTATCGAACAAAGGTAGAGTTCTCGAATACACCGCAAAGATATAAGGCTAAATATTTTCTGATTAGATGAAGCTTTTTAAATCCTATGCTTAGCAACTCCTTCCTTAGAGACTTTTCTTCCCCAAGACTCCAGACGGTAAACTATTAACTCAAAATCAGTTTATACAGTTAGGTAGCTAGACTCCAAAACCCAACAGAAAATTCTTTGTCTCTGATACTCAAAAAGGCATGGGAGTAATATGGAGCGAAAATGGCAAAAAGTTTTGATGACTTTAATGAACGCAGAGGCTTTTGTAATATCTCCAAATGACGAGATATATTCCATCATACAGAAACAATAAGGAACAAGTAAGAATCTTTTACAGTAGAAATGTTTCAATGTATAAAAAGGATAGATGACCCATACGTCCTGAATGGAGATGAAATTGCATTTAAATGTTGATTGAAGGAGAAAAGGTGATGATGTCGGAGGACCTGTTTGCACAGCATATGTGGAGCAGAGGATATGTGAGAGGTGAGAATTACACATAGCGGAAATGACGCAAATTTACTGAAGGTGAAAAAATCATTCATCGTATTTTGTTTGTCTTAGTCATGTTTAGAGAATGAGGATAGGCTAATACATTTTTGAAAGCGGTATATGGTTAACTTTCAAATTGAGGTGTAGCCTAGATGGAGTGGAAGAGGTATTGCAAAGAAGGGCCTTATTGTCAATGGAAAGGAAATGAGCTGGCATTATACAGGTCAACGGTGCAGTCTGTGGGAACGACAAAATACTGGTGAGCATTTTCGTAACGTCTTGCTGATGTTCTGGAGATTTTTCACACACTGGACGCTTTCCGGTTTGAAATTAAGTTATACTGTGAATAGGGAGAAACCATTGTTCCTTTTAGAGCTCCTATCAAGATCGCACCTGAACACAACCTAATAAATTTTGGCACGAAATGTTCATTAACGAAAGAAAGAACGAATATGACTGATACCGACGAATTGTTTTTATGACAGAGTGATAGTCTATTTATTTATTTATTTATTTATTTATTTATTTATTTAAAAATTCATTTATTTACTTCTGAGCAAAACACTTCCTAAAATCACAGCCACAAGAGTGAGGGAGAAAATTTTAAGTTTTATCAGCAAACATTTGGTGTATAATTGAGAAGTACAGAAAAATGAATTTTCTGTTTGCTTTACATACCAGTGCGAAAGCTCCGAGAACTTCGGCAATAATTTTTCTTTTTTTCCCAGATTTGTGACGAATAATTTTCGCGTCTCTATTGCTCATTAACTCCATTATCACGCTTTCTAACTAGTGACTAAAAATTTACAATCGTCTGTTCAACCTCAGTTAATTCCTTATCATGATATCAATAAAACATTAGTATCACATATCCAAATAAGTTTGAGTTCCCCTTTGTACTTTTGAATATTACTTATATAATGTTACTCAATTAAATATGATATCTTACATTTGGCCGAATGACAGTCTCTTAGGATTGAGAATATCTAAGACTGAACTCTGAATACAACGGAAAGGACACGATTTGACGATTAATCGCAGGTACTAAATACAAATATTCAAAGACCTCTTATCCTTTGGCATTCCCATCAAATGAGAGACACATATAGATATTTAAATATAGATAGAGATATAGTCTTTCGATTTTATTTTATCAGAGTATCAGAATAGCAATATATCATAGTTCCTCACATATTTCATGTAAATAAACTCTTCTATCCTGATACTTTGGGTGGTTTAGGTGAATGCAAAGTGAAGCTATAAGCTCCGTTCTGTGGGTGTAAGTAGGCTATTTAACTGAGGCAAAACATAATAAACGAATCAATGGAATGATTGTATCTATTAGAAAGTTACGAGTTAGTAATATGAATGATAGCTAGGAAAAATAAAAAGAATAATGTGCGTACAATAGAGAGAGAGAGAGAGAGAGAGAGAGAGAGAGAGAGAGAGAGAGAGAGAGAGAGAGAGAGAGATGAAAAATTGAAATAACCCCAGTTTAAAAAAGGAAAGTCAGTCACAACTTGCTATTATTCCTGATAACACGTTAGCGCCTCAGTGATGACGTCCTTCATATTTAAATGGAAGTTATGAATAATTATGATCTCTATCAGTTCAACGGCGCTCCCTATGAACAACTGTCACTGAAGTTATTAGTCTTACTATCAATGTTATTAAACCAACTTTGTAACCTGAATGTTATATATAATTGTTTCATATAATGAGTATTTTTTTACTATGGAGTTACTGATTAAGATAATATATTTAGCTAATTTGTACAGATTAAGTATAGTAATAATTCAAAAACAAGTAAAATAAGAAAATCTGCACAATATTTTCGTGGATATCTAGACATTTTCCATCTTTTGTTTTGACACATCATTATCTTGGGGCCCGCCAGAATTATTTGCAGGGTCTTTTAGGCCAAACCATCTTAGTTGCGAGTTTCTCTCTTAATTTCCCTTAAGGGCAAAGATCTTTTTAGCCCACAGACCCTCGATCTAATTCAGGATGTCAAGAGGATAAGGTGGAAAAGTTAAAGATGGGATTTTCCAGAATTCCATCCTCCAAACTCATTACATCTTATTAATTTTCTTTTCTAATGTGTTTCAAACAGATAATTGCAATGCCCTTGATACAACACATTTCACAAGTTCTGCTTACAATAAATGAAGATTAATACGTATTTTTAAAGAAATTCTTAAGGTTGCAGAAACTGATAATATTGATAATAATAATGAAAGGCTACCGTAATATCATGATACGATTCTTCTTTGTATATATATATGTATATATATACATACATATATATATATATATATATATATATATATATATATATATATAT